>NC_069501.1:657496356-657663485 GCF_027579735.1 Bombina bombina | reverse complement strand
AGAATACCTAGATCGGCTCAGAAGCTGGTGGCTGCACATATATGCCTCTTGTCATGGGCTTTCAGCTAGCTCCCAGTAGTGCATTGCTACTCTAACAAAGGATACCAAGAAATTAAGCAAATTAGATAATAAAAAGTAGATTGGAAAGTTGTTTAAAATTTTATGATCTATCTGAATCATGAAAGAAACATTTTGGGTTTATTGTCCCGTTAATAAATTCACAGCTTTAAAAATCAAAAACAAAAAACATTTATTTTGTGTGTAGGCCTTTTGGAAAGCTGTACTTAATTGCTGTTTTGTTGTTTTTTAATATGACTATAATATATATATATAAAAACACCAAGTGGGTCAGATTAATCACTCTCTGGACGGGCTAGGTTCGCATGAAGGGAACCTGTCCTCTCGGGATCAAAAAGACAGCTCAACATTTGCTACCCCCTATGTCAGGCAGCCAATCGTGCTGGACAATCTGCCAGGTCAGATGAGTCAGATGTGTGTAGGCCTTTTGGAAAGTAGATTGGAAAGTTGTTTAAAATTGTATGATCTATCTGAATCATGAAAGAAACATTTTGGGTTTATTGTCCCGTTAATAAATTCACAGCTTTAAAAATCAAAAACAAAAAAAACTTTATTTTGTGTGTAGGCCTTTTGGAATGCTGTACTTAATTGCTGTTTTGTTGTTTTTTAATATGACTATAATATATATATAAAAAAAACACCAAGTGGGTCAGATTAATCACTCTCTGGACGGGCTAGGTTCGCATGAAGGGAACCTGTCCTCTCGGGATCAAAAAGACAGCTCAACATTTGCTACCCCCTATGTCAGGCAGCCAATCGTGCTGGACAATCTGCCAGGTCAGATGAGTCCAGGGTGAATTTAATCCACCAGTTCTGAGGTGGTGAAGATGTTAGGAAGCAGAAGTTTACACAAATTAATTTTATCACCCATTTTTCACCCCCTGTATCATGTGACAGATATCAGCCAATCACAGACTAGTATACGTATACCCTGTGAGCTTGTGCACATGCTCAGTATGATCTTGTTCCCCAGAAAGTGTAAATATAACAAGATTGTGCAAAATTTGATAATGAAAGTCAATTGGAAAGTATCTTAAAACTGCATGCTCTTTCTGAATCATAAAAAGGTTATTTTGACTTGAATGTCCCTTTAAACTGCAGTTGCAAGATTGCAGCTACTAGGTCCATTCACAGTTTCATAAATGTGCCCTGGCAATGTTAATTTACACACCCACCAGGTTTACTTATTCTGTCACATTTGTCTGGACCAATAGCAATTGGCTTTTATCAAAAACGTATTTTAATGAATACAGAAAGGGGGAAGGGGTATCTGAGAATTCACATAGAACCTGTAACAAAAGTCTGGCCAAGGTTTAGTAAATCTAGAATATAACCAACATAGTTATTAAAGGAGCATTCTAATGCAAAACATACATGCTCTAATTGCTTTACTGAATTACTGATCCTACCTAACCATGTTTCTAACCCCCACAAAGGGGTTAAACACATAGGTAAAGACTTGCTTTGAAGCCACAAGAATTGCAGGAAAACATTGGTGATTGTCAGATAAGTGTGACTGTCAGCCCTGACTAACAGGAAGTTTCCTAATTGGAAGCTGCAAGGCTTGGGGTTCCCAGGTGGGGCTTTATTTATGTGTTTAACCCTTGTGGGGGTTAAAACCAAATAGCTAGAATAAGTAATGCAAATTAGAACAGATCATTTTTGCATTAGAATATGCCTATAAAATAATACACACAAATAAAAATAAAAAGTATTAGGATGTACAATTTGCATTTCTTTTAATCAGTTCACTGTTGGCATAAAAAAGACTAATAGCCAGCATTGCTTTTATATATCTGATTGGATGACTGGTGCTGGATGTGACAGCCACTCTTTTTACATCAAGGATGCATAAATTAGAGCTACAAGATTGTGATGTGAAGGGAAAAGCTTACTCTTCACCATGCACATTAAAACCTTTTGTTTCCAATATTCCATCTTTGTGCTGGGAAGAGTCTTAGGAATACATAGCTAAGTTAAGTAAACCTTTTTTGATTTAAAAACATAGTAAAAAATGAATTGGCCATGTTTGATTGTAAAATAGATAGATAGATAGATAGATAGATAGATAGATAGATAGATAGATAGATAGATAGATAGAGTTTCATGTATACATTATTTCCCTAATCACTTCCAAAATCCAAATTTGATTAGAAGTAAATTTTAAACTTTTTATAAAATTGTATTCCCTACCTGAATTGTGGTAAGTGAAGGTTTGCTAGAAATCTTCTACAACAATATGTTTTTAAGAGTCACAACAACAACAAAAAAAAAGGTTAATATTTTTAATTTATGTTTTTATATGTTTAATTATTTAAACCGCTGAGTGACTTTTGTTGCTTTAACATCCGAGCACCAGTCCCTTGTGGACCTATGTCCTTGCAACAAAATGGTTGGCCACAATTATGTGAAATTCCACTTGATTTGCAGCTTCGTACCATCTAATGCCCCTGTGTCTATGAAATCAGCAGCTCTGAAGGTCACACATGAAAGGCTTTAGAATAGATCTTGCAGACTTTAAACCTTTTTCTAGCCAGTGTAATATCATCTTGCTATGAAGAAAATAATTACATTTACTTATCTTTAAATCAAAGTAAAATATTGTGTCGAATTTTATGTTCCAAATAGAACTGGGGGGGGGGGAACAGTAATAGTAGTAAAATTGTGTATACAGGGGAGTATGAAATAGTAGAAAAAGAATTAAGGAAAGAAAGAAAAAAAAAGGGAATAATAATAATGGCTAAAAGTGTGGACATAGGCTTACCTGTGCTTCAGACTTGAGAAAGGGAGGAATTCAACTTATAAATGTATAGTTAGTCCAATAAATAAGTATCATTGCTCAATGCAATACTTTTATTGGTAAATTACTTTTGCACAATCAAAACTAGATTTACGGTCAGCAAAGTCTGCTAGTTTACAAAACTACAACAATATTAATCATAAGCATGCATTGGATATAAACACATTTGTATTCTTGTATACAGCCAAGAAGCCTTTTATCAACCAAAACATAAATTGAAATGTTAGAGAACACAGTAAGCATTCTGCCTAAATTCAGGTACATATTTTGATAAGAAGGATATGGAGTGGGATTAAATCTGACAGACATTTGAAATAGATGGGGGTGACACACAAATAAGGCAAATGTAAAATATATGATTTGGTATAACTCACTGTAAATCTTTCTAGTCTAAACAATCCTGTTTAACCCATGAAGAGGTGTAAGAGATAAATCAAATCGGGCAAAGAACTGAAGGCTACTTTGGGCCTTGACAAATGATTCAGCCATTGTCAGATTTAGGAAGGCTCTGGGAGTTTACAACTTAAAAAAGCAATCCTCAAAGGCATAAAGGACAACACGCATGAACACATCATGTATTCTAGGGACACGCATGAATGCACTGAAAGAGCCTCAGTACACGCAAGGAATGCACAAGGCTAACATCAGAACACGCATGAACTCACAGCTGTAGTCTAAGAATATTCTGATATGCATAACAAGCCTAACATCATCAAGACTGAATTAATATCAATTAACTACAGCTTCTCTCATAAATTCTTACAGAAACCCAAATGTGTTTTACATTTCTGTACAATGCAATAATTGCATAATTAATAAAGGCCCTCAAATGGGACTTGACCAGTTGCCTTCTAACATTAAATAAATAGATATATAATTTGTTAAATTTAATGCATCATTTCTAGGTTGCTAAGTACAATGCAAATTTGTATTTTTTCCAAGGGAAGAAAAAATCATTATAGTAATAGGATGGGAAATGCATTGCTTCTGTGCCCATTTAATGCAACATGCAGGCAAGCTTGCAACTATCACCACTCACTAAATGAAGTATATAAGTCCATAAAAATGTGCATGCAATGTGCCTGTTCTGAGATATAATAGTAAAGAAACAGTAAGAATAGGATATCTACAGTTTGTCAAATGTACGTATAGGGTCATCTTTAACACAGGGCAAAAGGGGCAGCTGCCCAGGGCCCGGTCTTTGTTGTTATTTTACAAATCGTCATCTGTCAATCATTTTGACAATATGGCGGGCGGGAGAGCTGCGCTTATCGTTGCAGCGGTAAATAGGTACAAAATCTTCAATATATATATATATATATATAAATTTAAAACTTTTCATGAAATAAACCCTTCTTAATTTTTAAATGTCTATGCAATGCCGTGGGGCAATATTCGTAACTTGACCTTCACTTTAAAACTAGCGAGATGTGCACACAGCAAATTATTGTCCGACAGAGGAAAACATCAACCAGCCAAAAAAAAAATAATCTAACATGGAGGGGGAGGGGGGGTTATGGGGGTATTTGCTGTAAGAAGAAAGGAATTATATGATTAAAATATTTTTGTAGACAGTTAAAAAAAATTGAATCAATAAACATTTTTGTACACAGCTGGAAGGATAGATAAGGGAAACGAAGTTAAAACTTGGTGGTGCACATTACTTTATAGAAACACTGTCACCTAGATTTAGAGTTTTGCATTAGAAGGGGTGCGTTAGCTACGCATGTTTTTTTCCCCCCCGCACCTTTTAAACAACGCTGGTATTTAGAGTTCTCTGAAGGGCTGCGTTAGGCTCCAAAAAGGGAGCGTACAGCATAATTTACCGCCACTTCAACTCTAAATACCAGCGTTGCTTACGGACGCGGCCAGCTTAAAAAACGTGCTCGTGCACGATATCCCCATAGGAAACAATGGGGCAGTTTGAGCTGAAAAAAAACCTAACACCTGCAAAAAAGCAGCGTTCAGCTCCTAACGCAGCCCCATTGTTTCCTATGGGGAAACACTTCCTAAGTTTGCACCTAACACTCTAAAATGTACCCCGAGTCTAAACACCCCTAATCTTACACTTATTAACCCCTAATATGCCGACCCCGCTATCGCTGACCCCTGCATATTATTATTAACCCCTAATCTGTCGCTCCGGACACCGCCGCAACCTACATTATAGCTATGTACCCCTAATCTGCTGCCCCTAACATCGCCGACCCCTATATTATATTTATTAACCCCTAATCTGCCCCCCCAACGTCACCACTACCTAACTACACTTATTAACCCCTAATCTGCCGACCGGACCTCGCCGCCACTATAATAAATGCATTAACCCCTAAACCGCCTCACTTCCGCCTCAAAAACCCTATAATAAATAGTATTAACCCCTAATCTGCCGACCGGACCTCGCCGCTACTCTAATAAATGTATTAACCCCTAAAGCCAAGTCTAACCCTAACACTAACACTCCCCTAAGTTAAATTTAATTTAAATCTAACGAAATAAAATAAATCTTATTAAATAAATGAATCCTATTTAAAGCTAAATACTTACCTGTAAAATAAACCCTAATATAGCTACAATATAACGAATAATTATATTGTAGCTATTTTAGCATTTATATTTATTTTACAGGCAACTTTGTATTTATTTTAACTAGGTACAATAGCTATTAAATAGTTAATAACTATTTAATAGCTACCTAGTTAAAATAAGTACAAAATTACCTGTAAAATAAATCCTAATCTAAGTTACAATTAAACCTAACACTACACTATCAATAAATTAATTAACTAAACTATCTACAATTATCTACAATTAAATCAACTAAACTAAATTACAAAAAATAAAAAAAGGATTACAAGAATTTTAAACTAATTACACCTACTCTAAGCCCCCTAGAAAAATAACAAAGCCCCCCAAAATAAAAAAATGCCCTACCCTATTCTAAAATAAAAAGTTAACAGCTCTTTTACCTTACCAGCCTTTAAAAGGGCCTTTTGCGGGGCATGCCCCAAAGAAAACAGCTCTTTTTCATTAAAAAAAACATACAATAACCCCCCAACATTACAACCCACCACCCACATACCCCTAATCTAACTTAAACACCCCTTTAAAAACCTAACACTAAGCCCCTGAAGATCTCCCTACCTTATCTTCACCACGCCGGGTATCACCGATCCATCCAGAAGAGGGTCCGAAGTCTTCATCCTATCCGGCAAGAAGAGGTCCAGAAGAGGGTCCGAAGTCTTCATCCTATCCGGCAGGAAGAGGACATCCGGACCGGTAGACATGTTCATCCAGGCGGCGTCTTATATCTTCATCCATCCGGTGTGGAGCGGGACCATCTTGAAGCAGCCGACGCGGATCCATCCTCTTCTTCTGGCGACTCCTGATGAATGAAGGTTCCTTTAAGTGACGTCATCCAAGATGGTGTCCCTCAAATTCCGATTGGCTGATAGGATTCTATCAGCCAATCGGAATTAAGGTAGGAAAAATCTGATTGGCTGATTGAATCAGCCAATCAGATTCAAGTTCAATCCGATTGGCTGATCCAATCAGCCAATCAGATTGAGCTTGCATTCTATTGGCTGTTCCGATCAGGGTTAGCTTAGGGGTATGTGGGTGGTGGGTTGTAATGTTGGGGGGGGGTATTGTATTTTTTTTTAAATGCAAAAGAGCTGTTTTCTTTGGGGCATGCCCCGCAAAAGGCCCTTTTAAGGGCTGGTAAGGTAATAGAGCTGTTAACTTTTTATTTTAGAATAGGGTAGGGCATTTTTTTATTTTGGGGGGCTTTGTTATTTTTCTAGGGGGCTTAGAGTAGGTGTAATTAGTTTAAAATTCTTGTAATCTTTTTTTATTTTTTGTAATTTAGTGTTTGTTTATTTTTGTAATTTAGTTTAGTTGATTTAATTGTAGATAATTGTAGATAGTTTAGTTAATTAATTTATTGATAGTGTAGTGTTAGGTTTAATTGTAACTTAGATTAGGATTTATTTTACAGGTAATTTTGTACTTATTTTAACTAGGTAGCTATTAAATAGTTATTAACTATTTAATAGCTATTGTACCGAGTTAAAATAAATACAAAGTTGCCTGTAAAATAAATATAAATCCTAAAATAGCTACAATATAATTATTCGTTATATTGTAGCTATATTAGGGTTTATTTTACAGGTAAGTATTTAGCTTTAAATAGGATTCATTTATTTAATAAGATTTATTTTATTTCGTTAGATTTAAATTATATTTAACTTAGGGGGGTGTTAGTGTTAGGGTTAGACTTAGCTTTAGGGGTTATTACATTTATTAGAGTAGCGGCGAGGTCTGGTCGGCAGATTAGGGGTTAATAAGTGTAGTTAGGTAGCGGCGACGTTGGGGGGGGCAGATTAGGGGTTAATAAATATTATGTAGGTGTCGGCGATCTTAGGGGCAGCGGATTAGGGGTACATAGGGATAATGTAGGTTGCGGCGGTGTGCGGTCGGCAGATTAGGGGTTAAAAAATTTATTAGAGTGGCAGCGATGTGGGGGGTCCTCAGATTAGGGGTACATAGGTAGTTTATGGGTGTTAGTGTACTTTAGAGCACAGTAGTTAAGAGCTTTATGAACCGGCGTTAGCTCATAAAGCTCTTAACTCCTGACTTTTTTCTGCGGCTGGAGTCTTGTCGTTAGAGTTCTAACGCTCACTTCAGCCAAGACTCTAAATACCAGTGTTAGAAAGATCCCATTGAAAAGATAGGATACGCAATTGACGTAAGGGGATCTGCGGTATGGAAAAGTCGCGGCTGGAAAGTGAGCATTAGACCCTTTCCTGACTGACTCTAAATACCAGCGGGCGGCCAAAACCAGCGTTAGGACCCCTTAACACTGGTTTGGACGGCTAACGCAGAACTCTAAATCTAGGCGTGTGGAATTTAGATAAACCAACATTTTTTTTGAGTAAAAGTTACAGGAAAATGGATAAAAATAAAAAGTATATTGCAAACTTTTTTTAACTACACATAATAAAACATTTTATATTACAATCTCATACTATTTAAAATCACTTTTGTAATAAACTTTCATTATTTATATGGTCCCCTTTTCCTGCAACATTGTTGTTTTTTCTAATTTCCACTGAATTTATATAAGGTAATGGGTGTCATGTTTTAAAGGGCCATAATACCCAATTGTTTAAGCACTTGAAAGTGATGCAGCATAGCTGTAAAAAGCTGACTAGAAAATATCACCTGAACATCTTTATGTAAAAAAGAAAGATATTTTAGCTCAAAAGTTTCTTAGTAGCCACATCCCATTGTAAAGGACTTCTAAGCAACAAATCAGCATGTCTGTCCTGGGACAGCTGAAGTATTGAGCCTTGTGCACTCTCATGTTATTTCCCTATTCAGTGTAAGGAAGTTTACAACGAAATCTCCTGAAAGTTAAGTCAAATCTCATGAGATCACAGTAAAAGAGTTCATTACCTCAGCACTGCTGATGCTGATTGACTGTAGTTCATTTTTTTTTTTTTTTAACCTACAACTGAGCAACAGCTGAGTATAACTTTTTACACAGAACTTACTCTGCTGAGCTGAGGAGATTGTGAGGTAAAATATCTTCCTTTTTTACATAGAGATGCTCAGGTGATATTTTCCTGTCAGCTTTTTACAGTTATACTGCATCAGTTTTAAGTGATTTAGCATATGAGTATTATGTCACTTTAACTCTGTTTTCAGCTGAATCCAATTAGGGATAGATATAAAACAGGCAATACAAGAGACTGCTGAAACAATTCCGTAGGGAACATAGGATTATTCAAAAGGGTTTCCACACAGCCTTGTTTGCACAAACAGAGATACATATTTCAAACATGGCGGTTTGGGCTAACGAATGCGGAAGAAGGAGGGCGAAAGACACATTCTGTGCAAACTCATATCTCAGTGTGTTGCACTTTCACAAGATTAAATCCTGCTATAAAAAGAGCAGAATGCGGCTTTCGGCCACCTTGTTTTGCATTGGTTAGCACCCAAAGTGCACATATCTAGTGCCCATTAATTTATAGAAACTTAAAGGGACAGTCTACACCAGAATTTTTATTGTTTTAAAAGATAGATAATCCCTTTATTACCCATTCCCCAGTTTTGCATAACCAACACAGTTATAATAATATACTTTTAACCTCTATGATTATCTTGTATCTAAGCCTCTGCAAACTGCCCCTTTATTTCAGTTCTTTTGACAGACTTGCAGTTTAGCCAATCACTGCCTGCTCCCAGATAACTTCATGTGCACGAGCACAGTGTTATCTATATGAAATACGTGAACTAACACCCTCTAGTGGTCAAAAACTGTTCAAATGCATTCTGAAAAGAGGTGGCCTTCAAGGTCTAAGAAATTAGCATATGAACCTCCTAGATTAAGCTTTCAACTAAGAATACCAAGAGAACAAAGCAAAATTGGTGATAAAAGTAAATTGGAAAATTGTTTAAAATTACATGCTCTATCTGAATCATGAAAGGTTATTTTGGCCTAGACTGTCCCTTTAAGTACTTTTAAAAACTAAACCTTTAGACTTGTATTTATTTTCAATATGTAAATGACTAATAAAAAGTATAATCATGTTATACTTTTATTTTTTTAATGATTAGTAATTCACAAGAGAATCCAATGTACCGTGGAAGTAAATTTCTTCACCTTACAGTTTGAACAAAAAATAACATGTAGCCTGACTGAACAGTCATAAGATTAATGGTGTAGACCACAAAATACCACATGTGAAGGTCACAATTTACATTCACAGAGAGAAACACTTTCATGTGTGCATAACTTGATTTATTTTGCTAAATCAATCTACTTATGACTTGATAGTCTACAAGCTTTGGCCAACTGGTTCCCAATCTATTTAGCTATGAGCACAATGTAGACTTCCAAATGCTAATACATTTTTTAGGTTCTGCTAATTAATAAAACATATAAAATGACAAAATATTAACTCAAGGGATGCTGCTCTGTCATTTCATTAGCCCACGTGTCACTATTTCCTGATGCTCCTTTGTATCCTATACCACAATCCATTCCAGTGCCCTATGGCATCGCTCTTCCTTTCCACTTTTATGGAATGTTTCTGTTCTTTAGCTCTAATCCTTATATTTCCTCATTGTTTCCTCATCTATCCTTCCCATTATCTCTTTATCAGTTTTATTAACCCCTTCCTCTCATTTGTCCCGTGCCTCTTTCCCTACACCACAACCACCTGCTACTGTACAATTCCTTATTTTTCCCCCTCTTCATTTCCCCTCTCTTTCTGACACCATACACATTCAGCTAAGTGAGAGTTAAAGGGACACTGAACCCAAATTTTTTTTTCTTTCGTGATTCAGATAGAGCATGCGATTTTAAGCAACTTTCTAATTTACTCCTATTATCATTTTTTCTTCATTCTCTTGCTATCTTTATTTGAAAAAGAAGGCATATAAGCTTTTTTTTTTTGGTTCAGAACTCTTGGCAGCGCTTTTCTTTGGTGGATGAATTTATCCACAAATCAGCAAGGACAACCCAGGTTGTTCACCAAAAATGGGCCGGCATTTAAACTTACATTCTTGCATTTCAAATAAAGAGAATGAAGAAAATGTAATAATAGGAGTAAATTAGAAAGTTGCTTAAAATGTCATGCTCTATCTGAATCACGACAGAAAATTTTTGGGTTCAGTGCCCCTTTAATAGCCCTGGGCTAGTTGTTGCAGTGCACAAATAACTTGCTGATAATTACTGGTTACAGTGAGGGGGTAAGGGAAACCACTTGGTAACCCTAAACATCAAGGTTGTGAATTCCTGACTTTGTTTTTGGAATACTCCTTTTAGTTGTTTGTTTATTGTATGACAAAAATAAAATGTCCGAACATTGTTTTGCAACAGTGTGTACAGTGCTTTGCTTGGCTGTGTAAACTGGGGAAATGCACTAGGTCTTATATAATAGAACCAGAACACATTTAACAATCACTACCATAATTAAGATGAGCATACAACATTAAAAATACCGGATTCCTCCAGGGATTTTACAATATTGATAGATCTTTGCTTTTTAATCAATTAATGTCCTTGAAGTATAAAAGACAAAAATCGAATCTATACTTAAAGCATCCGGTTTAAAATAAAGCCAAGCAAAAGAACAGATACAGTGGAAATGTATATCATATACAAGTATTTCAGTTTAAAATAGCATTTTATATAAATATGTGGGGGAAAACATTTTACAGTTTATTTTACTTTTGTATTTTAGAATTGCAAGATGCATAGCATGTAGCATGCTTAGATTTATAGGATTATTGCCACAGTATTAAAGGAATAGAAGGATCAAAAAACTTAAATATGCACGGGTGCATTTCAATTTGAAATGGAAGCATTTTTCCAATATACTTCCTCTAGCAAAAAAGCTATGACTGTTTTTCAGTGGCATATGCACATATACTGTGCAGGCTCGTGCACTAGTATTCAAAGACCACACCTTCTCAGAGATATAGCAGTGGTTTAAATGACAAAGATTACACTTTCAGAATCAAGACCTGCTCTCTTAACAGGCATGGTGTTTGAATACTGGTGCGCCCGCCCTCACAGGATATGTTCATATGCCACTGAAAAATAATAACTTTTACTAGAAACATTTATTGCTAATGGAAGTATATTGCAAAAATGCTTATGTTTCAAACTGAAATACACATTTTCCATTTTGACATTTCTGTACCTTTAATTTAAACTTCTGGCTGCCTGAGAGGGTGAAATGAATTGTGTTGTTGTCTCTTCCACTCATAAAGGTAAAACAGCCGAATACCCAGACACTGTGACCTTGTACTTCAACAACAACATAAATGTCACCACAAGCCAATACAATTGATATCGTTCTAACATGTATCTGGCCTCAACTTTGATTCAGTTCAACAGTCTGAAGCAGAAAGACATTAAATAGTCAATTCGTAAACAGACAAAGTGAGAGGGACACTGGAGAAATGCCATCTGTTCTTCCACTTACCATAAAATAATAAAATATACAATCATGCTAATTCCCCTACTATAGAAATAAAACAAAGACATATCAACCTCATACAAAACAGGCAAGCTATATGTTTTCCATCAACTGAAAAAAACCTGCAACTTTTTGATTACATGAAATGCTTTCACATTAAATGGGTCAGAGAAAGCAAACATTTACTAGGAACCTGCAAGTTGTGACCCAATAATATATATATATATATATATTACATTAAAGGAATAAGAAAGTAAAAATTAACCATTTCACTACTGGGACTTCCAGACAAAAACTTGCCCAAAATACCAGAGCATTTTTATCATTTTTGCTATCACTACATTTATACAGCGATAGAGACTTGTTGTTGTTTTTTTTGTTTGTTTGTTTTTTTAATTTACCTATAAAATCTATATATATATTTTTAAGTAGACAACCCAAGGAATTGATCTAGGCCTATTTTGGTATATTTCATGCCACCATTTCACTACCAAATGCTATCAAATAAAAAAAAAAATATGTGGTACTTTTTTCACAAACTGGGTTTCTCACAGAAATCATTTACATACTGCTTGTGCAATCATGGCACAAATGTTTGTAAACGTTTCTCTAGGATCCCGTTTGTTCAGAAATAGCAAACATATATGGCTTTGCCATTGTATTTTGTTAATTAGAAGGCTGCAAATTGCAGATGCGCACCACACTTCTTTTATTCCTGGTAGTAAAGGGGTTAATTAGGTAGCTTAAAAGGTTAATTTTAGCTTTAGTGTAGAGATTAGCCCACCCCCTGATCCCAAACTGCTCTTCTTCCCTCCCCCACTGGTAACCCCCATCTTAGGGGGTACTGACAAAATAAGGCTTTTCTTTTTTTAAATAACTTTCTTTTTAATATATTTTTCCAGTGTAGGATCCCCCTTATTCCCCAACCTCCCTGACCCCCCCCCCCAATAGCTCTCTAAACCTCACCCCTCTGACTCTTAGGTGCCGTCTTAGATAATGGCAGCTGTATGCCAATATCTATAAAACTTTTTTTTTTTTTTTTATTAAATAAAAAAAAAAAATTACATTTTTTATTAATTTTGTTGCAGGTAGTGTAGCCGCCTCCCACCCGCGATCTTTAGTTAGATCACCCAGATCCCATTGTAGCGTAACTGCCCCATACCTCCATGTCCCATTACTACAATTTTTTCCGCAGAATGGGGCCCCTCCCACTTCCTCCCGCCTCCCCTGCTGGGCCGCCCACCCACCACCCGACTTCTGCCCACACCTCTTGACGGCTCCAGCGGAAGATTGTTACAGACGGTGACACACACAGTGTCACCGTCTGTAACGATCAGGCATCTGCCCTCATATGGAGGCGGAGCACTGATCATGCTCCGGCTCCATATGCGGGAGATGCCTGTAGCTTCAGGAGCTTACAGCCGAGAGTTCTGGAGCTTCCTGAAGCGACAACGTATAAATAAGTGATGCGGTACGATAGCCAAAGTCTATTTTTAAATGTGCTTTGTTATTTTGGTATTCCTTTTTGAAAAAGTATATGCACATATTCTACACTAGTGGGAGCTAGTTGCTGATTGGTGCCTGCACACAGTCTCGTGATTGGCTAACTAGATGTGTTTAGCTAGCTGCCACTAGTGCAATGATGTTTCTTCAGCAAAGGATAACAAGATAATGAAGCAAATTTGATAATAGAAGTAAATTGGAAAGTTGTTTAGAATTGTATGTTCTATCCAAATCATGAAAGAAAATGTGGGGGTTTTCTATCTCTTTAATAACAGTTACATAGTTTATATTTAAATTACCAGGAAATGCATGTTTATGCACAACTCAACCTGAAGTATGCATTGCTCATTGCAAAACCCATTGCTTTACTGGTAAACAGAGACGTCTCCAAAAGCATAGGAACAAAACTGATCTTAGAGAAGGGAAAGAGGGCATATGATAAGAACTTCCAAGTACTGTATATGAGACTTAGTAAACCTGAGGCTTATTTGGAGGAACAAATCTCAATTTGAGTTTGCCACTGTCATTGTGCTAACAACATCCAATTTGTTTGGTTCAGTAGAAAACGATAAATAAGACTGCAAATTAGGGAGAAATGTGGGGCAATGTTACGATTGTAAACGCCTGTCATGTGCTCTTTCAGTTTTTAGGACTGGACAAAAACACAATTCTCAGGAATAAATTACAGGAAAATAAAATGATGAAAGTATATTACAAAGTTGTTTTATTATGCATAATTAAGCATTTTATATAACAATCTTAAAGTGTTTACTGTCCCTTTAAGGCACATTATAGCTTGTATGGCAAAAAAATGGAAGCTCTTAAAATTGCTTTTGGGGATATAAATGCAAATTGACACAGAAATAAATGCAATGTTTTTCTTGAAGGAAAGGGTAAGATGGTTTCTGAACAGTTGGTACTTGTGCAGTTGCAGAGAATTGTGTTTATTTTATTTTTACTATGCAGTAGAGTAACACCTTCCATTCTCTCCATATCATCAGATAAGAGGTTGGGTTGGAATTTTGCATATTTTCACAGTCTGTTTTGCATAAGTGTGACAGCACTTTCCTTTTATCAACATGAAACAGTAAGCTATTGTGCTTATTTATATGCAGCAAACAAGAGATTGGTAAAATAAAACATAGTGAACATGTTTGCGTTTCTTGCTTTCTTTCAAACTGGCACAATCTTTTTATGTTTAAAAATAGCAAACAACTCTCTGTCTTGCCCGAAGAGTGCTGAAATAAATCTACTATTCACTTCAGATTTTTAGTAATTGTGTCTTTAACTGCTAAACATATGTTTTATTTTTATAAATACTCTATATGTAAATTAGCAATCCTCAAATTAACAAGAATTCCTTAAACATTCTATTTTTTTTAAATCCCCCATTTCTGTCATCTTTGCTAGTACACATTTACTGCTTGAAGAAAGGTATTATTGCTGCTACAGTATAATATCCAGGTAGAGAATTATTCCCCCCCTAGTTCAGACAAACACAATACCCTTTGGAGAAGTGAAGTGCCAATTAAATAATCTGAAAGAACAGTGCTCTGGCCCTTGGGCCTTAGGTTGGACAAGCCTGATTTATACCAATAATTGATAAAACAGAGATAAAGCAAAAACATTTAAAATGATCTTCACAATATTGTCTACAGCCAGCTGTAAATATATGTTTTTTTTTTATCCAACTTACTTAGCTTTCATATTACAAATGAGTAAATTACTCAAAGCAAGATCATTCCCAACTTTTTTATTGCATATACACATATAATACAGAGTATAAAACAAATAAAATAAAGTGGAGTATTAAACGCAAATGACTGAAAACAACTTAATAGGGGATAAAAGAGAAATGTAGTGAAATAAATACAAGTACCTAACATTAAAATGAGAGAAAGCACCAGAGGATACATGTCTTACTATGGTTGATGAATGTAGTCTAAAAAAAGACCCCAAATACAAAATCCGGTTCTTATCTGCCCTATATGATATTAAAACAATAGATAGCAAAATTAAACACAGTGAAATTACACTAAATATACCTCTTGGCTAGCATTTAAAAATACCCCAGGTACAATAGATTATCAGTAAAACGTGCAGATTTGTCATTGTAGAATTATTATATATACAAAACAAATATGATAATTAGGGATTGGGAAATGCTTGCTGTCAAGTCTTTAAAAAAAAAACACAGCAAATCACTGACACACTATTCCTTAGTGAAAAGATTAAAGGCTAAACTGTTCTCTGCAAGCATTACACAGGTAATAGACACCATGAAGGTATTAACAAGTCAGCTATTGTCAACATTTAGATAATTATTTTAGCATTCTAATGAAGTCTTTGAGGAATGATTTACTAGTCAGTTTAGCGATGCTTTAGGTCATATAAAAATGACTCTGTGCTACTGCTGGACAAACTCTAGAACAGGATTTACAGAGATGTGAAGCAAGTATGCAAAAAATGCATATATCCTATAATCTTATTAGTTCTCAGGTTAATTGCTTGTGACTATACCTACATTTTTATTGCCCATATCTATAGAATAATCTTTATATTTACATAAAATATTGTTCCATCAAATCTGGAATGATCTGAGTCATCTGTGCTATGTACAATATATTTGTGGTGTACATTTACTAATGGTTTTGCAATTGTTAAGCTATTCCAGCCTATAAACGGATCTTCTTCACCTGAGTGAACAGGTGCACACACACCCAATAAGAAACAGCAAAACCTTGCTTCATTACAAAGCTGAATCTAACACTGGCTCCTCAGAACGTGTGATAAACTATTGGAATTAAACATGCATTTCTATATGAAAGAAAACATTAAAGGTCATATGGTACAATGTGTATATATACACGGTTTAGAAAAGGGATCTTTTTATGTTCACTCCCATTATATCAGCTATATGTTTGCAGTTGACTAGCTAATATAATGTGGATATGCTGAAACATAGGCAAAAGGTATCAATGTGTACAGCACATTCTGTTACAGACATATACATACAGTGAGGGTGTGTGTAGGTAAATAAAAATATGAGTATATATAGTGTTTGATCAAAGTAACAGGTAGTGCTATTTTACACACAAAACTAGGCATATAACTGCATACATATTTATGCTTATACAATGGCATGCTGGATCAGTCAGCCCTTTTCCTTGCATCAGGTTTAGCCTAATGGGAAATAGTTTCCCAGTGTGAGGAAGCCCGAGTGACGGACACCTTGGTCCCTATTGCAATGCAAATGACAGCTCCCTTGTCACTGCCCTGCAAGCGCTGGATAACCGCCGCCAGCTCCCCCTAATGCATGCAAAGTCTCCGGACGCTTTATTATCTATTTATAGCATTTAATGCCATCCCAGGGCAGCTTACCCTAAATCCCAGCAAGCACACAGCACACACACACTACAATACCCCGTGTGCACACAGCTAGGGCTATTAGATTATTGAACGACTTAACTATTTGCAGAGTTGCTGTAGACACAGGTCCAGGCTTTCCCCTTCTACCTCCTCCGGGGTGATGTGATCAGACATTGGGCGCAGCGGGATAGGGTCCTCCTCCCCGAAGGGTCCTCTGAACTCCCCTAGGAAAAGCTCCAAGAACCTGCGGCAAGATTTTTCCTCGCTGGTTAAGCCAGACATCGCTTCTCATTCCTGGGCACAGATACTGGGAAAGCGAAGCACTGGAGACGGCAGCAGCAGCACTAGCTCCGGGAACGTGTAGCAGCTGGAGAGCTCCCGTGGGCGGGGTCTATGTAGGAGGCGTGGCTTAGATGCCCATGTCAATGCACTCAGTGTACGCCTTCAACTCTCTTTGTTTCCCTCTTTGCCCCATAGATGTGCATTGTGCCACTGTTCCCTTCATTGCTTTGCTGACAGCTTCTCGAGCCACAGTATTTTCTTAAGGTGGATTGATAAGATCCACTGTGTAATGAAGAAATGTTGAATGTTCAGCTTACTCTTTAAAAGGGACACAACACTGAAGTTTTCTATATACAATAGTTGATCATGCATGGCGAAAAAAACTATGCAACTCACTTGGTGTATTTATTTTGTCCGTTTTTCACAAAAACAATCGTGTATTTTCCCCTGTCAACAGACAGAAGTGTTGTAGCGGATCATGCAGGTCCCAGAAACGTGATCCTACAACATCATTCCTATACCATCGTTGTTTGATCGCTGCAGGAGCTCACGTATATATTTCCTTATTTGGCCACAATAGAGTAGATAATATAAATATAGTAAGGAAACTTGCCAGTGTTTAAATTGTTGTTCATGAACTGTTCTAATACAGCAAAACAATGCAAGTTGTTCACTATTCAATAGTGGTTATAAAACATGTACCTTGCATGCACTTACTTTGCAATGCCATGGATAACTGTCATATGATTATGAGTGAATTAGAGTTCACACTATATAGACCAGTGGTTCCCAAACTTTTTCTATTAACCGCTTCAAGATTTTTCCAATGCACCTGAAGTCAAACCATAGTTCTATATTACATACCTGACAGTTGCAGTGCGCTGCTGGTGGCGGCTTGGTGCGATTAGTATTAAACACAAATGATCACACTTTTACACTTAAATTAATAAAATCATAAGGAACCAGCAATAATCTTTTATTTGAAACGATTCAAAAACAAACATCACAATTTATTGATAGGAATAATTAGTGAGATGGAAGAGCCTGTTCATTACACATGTTTTGAAATCTCGGAATCATACTGGATAAGCCACCCTCATTTCCTGTTCTGCGTTGATTTTCGCACAGTATTTGCTTTTTATCACAGCCACTGCCGAAAACCCAGCTTCGCTGTGATAGGTGATCTTCAAAAACAGATTTTATATTGCGAGTGAAATTAACTTCATTGGAGACCACAAACTTCTGCAACAAGGGGAAACAATCCTTTTCACCGTCTTCATTCATTTTTATTCTCCATAGTTGTAACTTTGTTCTGAAAGATGACATTTTCTTGGCCAATTTCAAAATGTGCATGTTGCCTCCCTGCAGGGACAGATTCAATGCATTTAACTTTTCAAAAATATCACACCATAGTTGCCAACATTTCAAAAAAAATTTCCAGGGACACTTTGCAGCAGAGCAAGCAAGCGGGTTACTGGAGTATTGACGACCTATTGATCAACTGCTCCGCCCACTCAGTTCTGCAATCAAAACACACCCAGTAATAGTATAATTTAGACTTATCCATAGTTTATTATACAGATTACAGTACCAAGCTCTTACACCTACCCAGTCTCTGGAACACATTCTGGGCATATGGTTAGTTTTTATAACACAGCATCAAAATTAGGCAGACAAATAATATGTGAACCCATTCAATAATAATAACAACACGATTGCATTAGGAATTAATTATATTTAAATAATACACTATATCTAATTATCATCTATCTGTATATATATATATATGTGTGTATATATATGTGTGTGTGTGTGTGTATATATATATATATATGTGTGTGTATGTATATATATATATATATATATATATATATATATATATATATATATATATATATATATATATATATATATATATATATGTGTGTGTGTGTGTGTGTATGTATATATATATATATATATATGTGTATATATATATGTGTATATATATATATATATATATGTATATATATATATATATATATATATATATATATATATATATATATATATATATACATATATACATATATACATACCATACACACACACAGGTGTCCCTCAGTTTACGGTTCAATTTGCACTGTTTCAGAATAACAACCTTTTTTTTCAGTCATGTGACTGCTATTGAAAAGCATTGAGAAGCAGTGCATTGATTAAAATAGCCAGTAGGTGGAGCTGTCCGCTTGTGTTGCAGCAAAGATATGCAAGCCAAGCAAGCTAAAATGAATCAGTATAACTAGACCTGAGCTATCGAGCAGCTTTCATAGGAACAAGATCTTCCTGTATATAAATCAGTCCAGATTGGAATGCATAGAAATAATTGTTTGCAGAAAAATGCAAGTAAAGTGTGTGTTGTGTGATTATTTTATTAGGTTTATAATGCTGTTTAGCATTTAAAGCCTTCATTTCAAAGCTTTAAAAATAATGTATTAGGTGTTACTTATGCCAATTTTGACAAGGGCCTGGAACCTAACTCCCTCACTTCCCATTAACCTACATTATAAACTGGGTTTCAATTTACAACGGTTTCAATTTACAACCATTCCTTCTGGAACCTAACCCCGGCATAAACTGAGGGCTACCTATATATATATGCAAACAACAAATGTTGTGCAAAAGAGATTTTCAGGGACATTTCCAGGGACAAAAAAAAATCCAGGGACATACAACAAAATCCAGGGACTGTCCCTGGAAATCAGGGACTGTTGGCAACTAAGTCACACAAGTATGCTAGTTTCACTAAAAAATCTATTTCCACAAATTGTTTGGCATACTGGTGTTTTTCTTCCTCAAAAAAATGTAGATTTCTTGCCGTAATTGAAACGTATAGGACAATATATTGCCACGAGAGAACCACCGTGAGTGGCAATAGTACAACAAAGACATGTATTCAGCTCCCATATCCTCACTCAATTTTTTGTAAATCCTTGCTTTCACTGGCCTAGTTTTTATCACGTTCACCACACATTCTAAAACCAAATTCAATTGAGGACTCAAATACTTTGATGCGAGTGCTTCTCTATGAATGAAGCAATGGGTCCACAGTGCATCCAGAGCTTTGTTTCTGATAAGCACCTGCAATCCTCCATATCGGCCGGACATTGAACGACCACCATCAGCACAGACACCAATGCACTTTGTCCATTCCAAATTATTTTCAACCATCAATGTTTCCAGGATCCAAACAAGTCTTGAGCCTTTGTACTTGCATTGATACTTTAAAAAAAGAGAAGGTCCTCCATAATGTCATTGCCATCTACAAACCATACATAGCAAATCAAATGTGCATCCTTGTTATTGTCCGTGACCTCATCCAGCTGCAAGCAAAATTCCTTTCCTTTCAGTTTTTTTAATTAAAGGGCCAATAAACCCACAAAATAATGTTATATAATTCTGCACATAGTGCAAAATTATATAACATCAGCTTAGCGCAAACTTTGTACCTTAAAAGATTTCAGTGAAAAAATGTTACGAAATTTACTTTCACAGTACGCCGCTCCTAGCTCTACTGAGCGGGTCTGTTTGTTTTCCCTAAGCCATCGGGCACGCTGTCTATTCACAGCCGGCCCGATCGCTTCATTAAACTCAATGTAACTCGCTCCTGCTACCAGACCAGAGCGGGAGCGACTTACATTGAGTTTAATGGTGTGATCGGGCTGGCTATGAATAAACACTGTGCCCGATGTGCTTAGGGGAAACAAACAGACCCGCTCAGTAGAGCCAGGAGCGGCGTACTGTGAAAGTAAATGTGAAAGTAAATTTCGTAACATTTCTTCACTGAAATCTTTTAAGGTACAAAGTTTGCACTAAGCTGATGTTATATAATTCTGCACTATGTTTGTGGTGCATCCTCTTCATTTTCAGTCCTAGTGTGCTTATTAAAAAAAAACGTGTTTTTTTTGGAAGATAAATATTAAACTATGTACTCGCAATCCAGTCATATATTCACGTGATAACAGTAACTATAACTTATTT
Organism: Bombina bombina; assembly: GCF_027579735.1. Lineage (NCBI taxonomy): Eukaryota > Metazoa > Chordata > Amphibia > Anura > Bombinatoridae > Bombina > Bombina bombina. The sequence goes on along the minus strand of NC_069501.1, from coordinate 657,642,443 downwards.
ACAAACCTCTTACGTCATACGCATCTACACATGTCGCATCTGGGTGTGTTAATTCGGGTCTATTATTGAAACGATACGGCCTTGTCATCAGTGGCGCATCATTTATGAGAAATTAAAAACAATGGGTGAATGGATATATTGTGCGGCGCCCCTGTAGGTCAGTCACGGCGCCCCAGGGGGCCACGGCACACAGTTTGGGAACCACTGATATAGACAATTAGTTTTTGCTATATCTGTTGTGAACGGCTCATACAGTTTGAGAGACATCTCTTATATTCTGGGTAAATTTTATATAGGGGAAAGCTTTTCACTTATTATAATATTTTATAAAACATTTTTGTGAGAGATTTTTTTTTGGAATTAAATATGACAAGAGTGCCGAATTACCCATTTGTTGAAAACAAAATATTATTTCCTTGTAGTTTACTGTAATGCCATCTAAATATGTTTTATTTAAGAGTCTGAACCGTTAAAACATGTAATAAAATATTGCTTACATTGTTAAAAGTCTCTCCTTCTTTGAACCACTGTTATTTCTATTTGCTCACAGGCTTTATTCAACCCTTTTGCATCCAGTGCCATCACCATTATATGTGTAATAACTTCCAAACTATCACCTAGATTTAGAGTTTTGCGTTAGAAGGGGTGCGTTAGCTACGCATGTTTTTTTTCCCCCGCACCTTTTAAATAACGCTAGTACTTAGAGTTCTCTGAAGGGCTGCGTTAGGCTCCAAAAAGGGTGCGTAGAGCATAATTTACCGCCACTTCAACTCTCAATACCAGCGTTGCTTACGGTAGCGGCCAGCTTGAAAAACTTGCTTGTGCACGATTCCCCCATAGGAAACAACGGGGCAGTTTGAGCTGAAAAAAAGCCTAACACCTGCAAAAAAGCAGCGTTCAGCTCCTAACGCAGCCCCATTGTTTCCTATGAGGAAACAGTTTCTAAGTCTGCACCTAACACCCTAACATGTACCCCGAGTCTAAACACCCCTAAGCTTACACTTATTAACCCCTAATCTGCTGCCCCCACTATCGCTGACCCCTGCATTTTATTATTAACCCCTAATCTGCCGTTCCGGACACCGCCGCAACCTACATTATCCCTATGAACCCCTAATCTGCTGCCCCCAATGTCGCCGACACCTACATTATATTTATTAACCCCTAATCTGCCCCCCCAATGTCGCTACTACCTTACCTACACTTATTAACCCCTAATCTGCCGACCGGACCTTGCCGCCACTACAATAAATGTATTAACCCCTAAACCGCCTCACTACCGCCTTGCAAACCCTATAATAAATTTTATTAACCCCTAATCTGCCCTCCCTAACATCGCCGCCACCTAACTTCAATATTAACCCCTAATCTGCCAACTGGACCTCGCCGCTACTATAATAAATGTATTAACCCCTAAAGCTAAGTCTAACCCTAAACCTAACACCCCCCTAAATTAAATATAATTTTAATCTAACGAAATAAATTATTTCTTATTAAATAAATTAATCCTATTTAAAGCTAAATACTTACCTGTAAAATAAACCCTAATATAGCTACAATATAACTAATAATTATATTGTAGCTATTTTAGCATTTATATTTATTTTACAGGCAACTTTGTATTTATTTTAACTAGGTACAATAGCTATTAAATAGTTATTTACTATTTAATAGCTACCTAGTTAAAAGAATTACAAAATTACCTGTAAAATAAATCCTAACCTAAGTTACAATTAAACCTAACACTACACTATCAATAAATTAATTAACTAAACTACCTACAATTACCTACAATTAAATCAACTAAACTAAATTACAAAAACAAACAAACACTAAATTACATAAAGAAACACTAAATTACAAAAAATAAAAAAGATTACAAGAATTTTAAACTAATTACACCTACTCTAAGCCCACTAAAAAAATAACAAAGCCCCCAAAATAAAAAAATGCCCTACCCTATTCTAAAATAAAAAGTTAACAGCTCTATTACCTTACCAGCCCTTAAAAGGGCTTTTTGCGTGACATGCCCCAAAGAAATCAGCTCTTTTGCCAGTTAAAAAAAAGCATACAATACCCCCCCCCCAACATTACAACCCACCACCCACATACCCCTAATCTAACCCACCCAAACCCCCCTTAAAAAAACACTAAGCCCCTGAAGATCTCCCTACCTTGTATTCACCCAGCCGGGTATCACCGATCCGTCCAGAAGAGGGTCCGAAGTCTTCATCCTATCCGGCAAGATGAGGTCCTCCAGAGGGTCCGAAGTCTTCATCTTATCCGGCAAGAAGAGGTCCTCCAGAGGGTCCAAAGTCTTTATCCAGGCGGCATCTTCTATCTTCTTCCATCCGGACCGGAGCGGGTCCATCTTGAAGCAGCCGACGCGGATCCATCCTTCCTCACCGACGGACTAACGACGAATGAAGCTTCCTTTAAATTACGTCATCCAAGATGGCGTCCCTCGAATTCCGATTAGCTGATAGGATTCTATCAGCCAATCGGAATTAAGGTAGGAAAAATCTGATTGGCTGATTGAATCAGCCAATCAGATTCAAGTTCAATCCGATTGGCTAATTGGATCAGCCAATCAGATTGAGCTCGTATTCTATTGGCTGATTGGAACAGCCAATAGAATGCGAGATCAATCTGATTGGCTGATCCAATCAGCCAATCGGATTGAACTTGAATCTGATTGGCTGATTCAATCAGCCAATCAGATTTTCCCTACCTTAATTCCGATTGGCTGATAGAATCCTATCAGCCAATCGGAATTCGAGGGACGCCATCTTGGATGACGTCATTTAAAGGAACCTTCATTCATCGTTAGTCCGTCGGTGAGGAAGCATGGCTCCGCGTCGGCTGCTTCAAGATGGACCCGCTCCGGATGGAAGAAGATAGAAGATGCCGCCTGGATGAAGACTTTGGACCCTCTGGAGGACCTCTTCTTGCCGGATAGGATGAAGACTTCGGACCCTCTGGAGGACCTCTTCTTGCCGGATAGGATGAAGACTTCGGATCCTCTTCTGGACGGATCGGTGATACCCAGCTGGGTGAATACAAGGTAGGGAGATCTTCAGGGGCTTAGTGTTAGGTTTTTTAAGGGGGGTTTGGGTGGGTTAGATTAGGGGTATGTGGATGGTGGGTTGTAATGTTGGGGGGGTATTGTATGCTTTTTTTTACAGGCAAAAGAGCTGATTTCTTTGGGGCATGCCCCTCAAAAAGCCCTTTTAAGGGCTGGTAAGGTAATAGAGCTGTTAACTTTTTATTTTAGAATAGGGTAGGGCATTTTTTTATTTTGGGGGGCTTTGTTATTTTTTTAGGGGGCTTAGAGTAGGTGTAATTAGTTTAAAATTCTTGTAATCTTTTTTTATTTTTTTGTAATTTAGTGTTTGTTTTTTTTTGTAATTTAGTGTTTGTTTGTTTTTGTAATTTAGTTTAGTTGATTTAATTGTAGGTAATTGTAGGTAGTTTAGTTAATTAATTTATTGATAGTGTAGTGTTAGGTTTAATTGTAACTTAGGTTAGGATTTATTTTACAGGTAATTTTGTAATTATTTTAACTAGGTAGCTATTAAATAGTAAATAACTATTTAATAGCTATTGTACCTAGTTAAAATAAATACAAAGTTGCCTGTAAAATAAATATAAATGCTAAAATAGCTACAATATAATTATTCGTTATATTGTAGCTATATTAGGGTTTATTTTACAGGTAAGTATTTAACTTTAAATAGGATTAATTTATTTAATAAGAAATAATTTATTTTGTTAGATTAAAATTATATTTAATTTAGGGGGGTGTTAGGGTTAGACTTAGCTTTAGGGGTTAATACATTTATTATAGTAGCGGCGAGGTCCAGTCGGCAGATTAGGGGTTAATACTTGAAGTTAGGTGGCGGCGATGTTATGGAGGGCAGATTAGGGGTTAATAAAATTTATTATAGGATTTGCGAGGCGGGAGTGAAGCGGTTTAGGGGTTAATACATTTATTATAGTGGCGGCGAGGTCCGGTCGGCAGATTAGGGGTTAATAAGTGTAGGTAAGGTAGCGGCGACGTTGGGGGAGGGGCAGATTAGGGGTTAATAAATATTATGTAGGTGTCGGCGATGTTAGGGGCAGCAGATTAGGGGTTCATAGGGATAATGTAGGTTGCGGCGGTGTGCGGTCGGCAGATTAGGGATTAAAATTTTTTATTAGAGTGGCGGCAATGTGGGGGGACCTCGGTTTAGGGGTGCATAGGTAGTTTATGGGTGTTAGTGTACTTTAGAGCACAGTAGTTAAGAGCTTTATGAACCAGCGTTAGCCCATAAAGCTCTTAACTCCTGACTTTTTTCTGCGGCTGGAGTTTTGTCGTTAGAGTTCTAACGCTCACTTCAGCCAAGACTCTAAATACCAGCGTTAGGAAGATCCCATTGAAAAGATAGGATACACAATTGGCGTAAGGGGATCTGCGGTATGGAAAAGTCGCGGCTGGAAAGTGAGCGTTAGACCCTTTCCTGACTGACTCTAAATACCAGCGGGCGGTAAAAAGCAGCGTTAGGAGCCCTTAACGCTGGTTTTGACGGCTACCGCAGAACTCTAATTCTAGGCGTATGAAAATAGTTCAGATAGAAAGCTAAAAAAGTTTTTTATATATTTATGAAAAAAACTAAATTTGTCTAATTTGTTTTTGCATTGCAAAACATTCTCTTTTAGAGGCAACACAATTTGCAATTTCTTATTGGTTTTCTGAACAAATATATTTGTTGCCAAAGTAGTTAGTGCATGACATGACAAAATCACTACACTAGCCAGAAAATGTACATCCACGTAAATATATATGTAGCTGAACCTTAGCTCATATAAAATCTAGCCTTGTAAAATTATTTATTTTTATTTTCACACACACACATAAACAAAACCCTTATTATAACTGGGAGGGAGAAATTATAATGTTTCATGGATATTGGGAGAAGGCATGGGTGTCTATGGGCCTCTATAACTAATTCCTGTGGCAAGGCAACAATAGAGCTTATAAAACCCCTAATTGGAAGATAATTTCCCATTTCCATCTTGTCAATATCAAGATGAATATTTCCTAACCAATGAGATACCTGGTTTAATGTAATAAATGTGGGATAATAATCATGACTCACTGGGCCCGACATAAATTCATATACATGTGACCCATCAATGGAAAGCAGAGATCCCCTCTTTCAAATAACAAGTCACATGACCCTCCAGATATTATTTAGCTGATGTAAAAATGGTTAACCGTTATACACTAAGTTTGGAGTGGGCAAAGGGGAGAATGCAATAACTATTTCTTATATAGAATATATCTATATACAAACGAGAGCACTCTTCTTTTAAATAAATGATAACGCAGTCCTATAAATTCAGAGTATTCATTTTAAGCTACTAGAAAGCAAATTTAGAGAAATTAAGTGGATACAGCAAATGCACCCCCATTATGTGACAAAGTAACCAAACACGTAATTGAAAGCTCTCATTCAAAGGAGTTGAGTAATTTATTTTGAAAGATGGGTCACCTAACCCTCTAGATATAATGCAGTCAGGGCTGGTGTTTCCATACGCAGACCAGGTGGCAGCCTGAGGAAGCCCCTGTAGTGGGATGCACAGTTACTGTATCCTGTGCCCCTGTGTTTTTCCAAAATAGTCCATTAATTGGTACTTCAGCTTTGTCTTTTTATGACCAGGCCTTCCTTAATACTTTAATGTAATTGTTCCTCCAGAGTGTTACTGACTAATTCCCAGGTTTATTTCACAGTTGTTCCTAATTACTGTAGTCTTGCTAACTAAGACTAAATTGTTATACTCAGGTGAACATTCAATGTTTTTGTGTAGTAAAGACAAACAATAATAATGATTAATTCGTTTTAATTATAGAAAGTATAATTATTATTATTATCATTTATTTGTATAGCGCCGCCAAATTCTGTAGCGCTGGCCTGGGTACAATGATAAGGATATACAATGACAAGGATTTGTGATAAATTACAAAACATAACAAAACTAAACAAATCTAGTACAGGAGGAAAAGGGCCCTGCTCCGGAGAGATCACAGTCTACAGGTTTAGGGTGCAGAGACATAATGTTGGGGGTAGCTTGTCTCATCAGTTGTAGTTGCAGCAGTGACTCAAGCAGTTCATGTATTTGTTTGGTTAGGATGAGAGATGAAGGAGCGGTGGTAAGCCTCTCTGAATAGGTGGGTTTTCAAGGAGCATCTGAAGCTATACAAGGTTGGAGACAGTCTTATGGAGCGGGGTAGAGAGTTTCAGAGGACAGGAGCAGCACGTGCAAAGTCTTGGAGACGGGAGTGGGACGTAGAGATAACAGGAGTGGAAAAACGTAGGTCAGAGGTTGATCGAAGAGGACGGGATGGGGAATAATTCACGATGAGAGAGGAAATATAGTTGGGAGTTAGACTGTTGAGTGCTTTGTAAGTTAGGGTTAATACTTTGAATTGTATTCTGGAGTGTATAGGGGGCCAGTGTAGAGACTGGCAGAGTGGAGCAGGTGATGTAGATCAGCGACTTAGGTGGATGAGTCTAGCAGAAGCATTCATAATAGATTGGAGGGAGGAGAGGCGGTGTTTTGGAAGGCCATTTAGAAGTAGATTGCAATAATCAATGCGTGACAAAGTGAGGGAATGAATAAGTATTTTTGTAGTTTTTTTGAGTAAGGAAGGGACGAATTCTGGAAATGTTGCGTAGGTGTGAACGGGAGGATTTGGTAAGCACTTGTATATGTGGATTGAATGTAAGTTCTGAGTCAAGTGTAACCCCAAGACAGTGGACCTGGGATGAGGTGTTGAGAATAGAGTCTCCAACCATCAGAGAAATGTCAGGTGTTGGATGTCTCGAAGAGGGGGGAATAAGAAGCAGCTCAGTTTTGGACAGATTGAGTTGGAGGTAGTGTGAAGATATCCAAGAGGAAATTGCAGAGAGGCAGTTGGAAATCTGGTTGAGTAAAGAGGGAGAGATATCAGGAGAGGAAAGATAGATTTGGGTATCATCAGCATATAAGTGGTACTGGAATCCAAAGGAGGCTATAAGTTTTCCAAGGGAGGATGTATAGAGAGAGAAAAGCAAAAGCAAAATCATTCTATAGTTAGCAATTTCATCACACATCTAAAACATTTTATCACGAAGTAACAAGAGAAAACATATTGAGCTTGCTTGGTATTTGATTTAGAATCATACAGTAGATGTAAATGTATCAAATATATAGAGGCGCTGGTCTTGAATCTCGTATATATTGACGTACACACTGAAGAAAGAAACTTAACTTGTGATTTGCAGGAGTTAACAACAGAATAATGTGCAGTATACTCACTCCGAAAATTTCAGAGTTCAGCTTCTTCAAAAGGATCTTTGTCCCAGTTTTCCCACACTGTGTTTTAGTATCTGTAGATAATGAAAATTGCACTGCAGGTAATTATATCTTTTGCGTGATAAAATGTGCAATATACTCACTCCGATAAATTCGGAATCCGGCTCCTCAAAAGGTGATATATAGCTTTAAATTACTTCCAAAAAAGGCAGCAAAATACTTGTTGTAACAAACAAATATTTATTAAAACATGGTTAAAAAGCTCTTTTTTATCTTGGCTCTACGCGTTTCAACGATTGAATCGTCTTTTTCAAGAGCAGTAAAAAACAATTGGAAGTGCTGCCTTTGGAGTATTACAGGTGTATTTATACAGGTAATCATTGTTCCTGTTCCGGTGAAAACACCGGAATAGGACTCACAAATAAAACATTTTAATTTTTTTATTTTTATCCCCATCCGATTGTGTTCTGAGAGTGATGCACTTTTTGTATATGCTTAAGCTATTTCGCTTAAAATCTCAATAATTAGCCAAATCGGATCGGTATAAATGAAAAAATTATTTAGCCAATCAAAATGGAGTAATGATGAAGTTCCCTTTCAAGTCCTGGTTTTGTATAGTTCCCTTTAAGGTCCGCCAGACGATACGTGATCATGTGTTCACATCCGACCAATCAGGTGGAGAGCGTTGTTTCAGATACTTTATATGTGAAAACCTGGTTCCGGTTTGTCCGATCAGTTCTGTATCACATGTCTCAGATTGACCAATCTCTTTATGAGCGACGTTTACTATATTCCCTTGATAGCCGATACTTTGAATTTTCTAGGGGGTATGTAATGGAAAGTGCAGGTCACTTTGGATCGTGTACATTTCAAACACAAAAACGATTGTAATAAAATCACTTGTTTAACAAAATATCTTAGAATTCAATATCTGAAATTTTCGCATAAATGGTCATTGATTCTAACTATAATATTAGAGTCAAATATAGATTTTGACATCAAATATAGATTTTGAGGGGAGTCACTTAAGAGGGGAGTATTGTGCTCTATTCTAGTCATTCTGTACATTGTGTTGTTAACATCTAACATATCTGTATAGCTCTTGTTTATTATAGATGTAAATGTATGTTGTATTCTCTACATTTACAATATTGGGACATATTTATTTTGTACAACTTCAGAAAATCATTCTGGTAAACTCCTAAAAACAGGTTGATTTCTGTTAAAAGATTATATATATGATGATATATGGGATGTTAAAAGCTTCTAAGAAGCTACCTTTTGTACTCCACCTTAAGTGAGATAAAAAGGCTACTGTCTGTGAAACTGTGATGAAATCAGAGGTGGTGTTTGGAGCCATATGCACACGTATAAAAAAGATGAATACAACATGTGACTGGGTTGCAAAAAGTGGCATGATACCTCTAGTGATGAGGGAAGCAGTGAGGTCACACTCCCCTCACACCTGGTTACCATGGAAATTGAGACAACGATGTATTTAATAGAGCTATACATTTTTAGACAGATTTAACCCTATAGGCATGTGGTAGTTACAAAGATGGCTTACTATTTTATTATTTTCTCCCTTTAACAACTAACAATTATTTAGAGCAATATTTTGTGTCTATAAGTCAACATATAGGGACATGACAGAAAAAAATACATTGCTTTATTTTGTTTGAGTAATTTATTTTGTAATTAATTATATTCTGTTTAAATAGACATTATACTAAAAAAATATATCATGCATATGAAAGAACAGCAAACAGACATGTTAACTTATGTTTTTGCATGAAATATTGGTTTATCTTAAAGCTCTTGTAACTGATATAGAAACTAACAGGAAATGTAAATATACCCAACTGCTCACTGGTTGATGCATTTTAAAATACCAATGTTTCATCTAGGTCCCAGATTCATGGATTAACCTGTGACTGTAACATTTTTATTTTTACTGCTTACTCTGAGTGGAGAATAAATTTATATTTTCTTTTCCTTTTTATGGCATTCCCTTCTAATTCTCGGTTAGCATTTAAAATGATTGCATTTACTAAAATGTCTAAATAAGAAGTGTATTTCACTAATTTGACCCTATGTGCTTTTTACTAACACCATATTCAAGAAGTTTAATCTTATTTGCATTAGTTTGTTTCTCAGTTGAATTTATTGGCTTGCTATTTTTTGATAGAGCCACTTTCTGCTTGTTTATGCTTCTGCATGTTTTTGTATTGGAACTGTTGTTTCCTTAACTACTCACAATTCGTTTTTATTCCTTCTCACAATCACTTTCTCCTCTGTTCCCATCCCCTTTCCCTCCACCAGTTGCAATAAATAAATAAATAATTAAATACATACATCATTAAAATACCAATGTTTCAAGAAAAAGGGACATGAAACACCATTTTTTTAATGATTTCTACAAAGCATTCAATTTTTAACTTTCCAATGTACTTCTATTATCAAATTAGCGTTAATTCTATTTGTTGAAGAGGCAGCAGTGCACTACTGGGAGCTAGCTGAACACATCAGATTAAACAATGACAATAGGCATATATGTGCAGCTACCAATCAGCAGCTAGCTCCTAGTAGTGCATTGCTGCTCTTAAAGAGACTGTCTATACCCAAAACATAATTTTGATTACTAATTGTTACATATCAGAGAAGCATTCTGCAACTGGTCCCACATCTATAAGCTTGTAAGAAGTACATTAAACTTGTAAATATTTATCGTTTGCTGGGAGCCAAAAATTGCTGCCAAGTCCCGCCTACAGCTTTCTTCTTGTCCAGTTAGCTGTTTTCTTGTATGACAATTTAGCAGTGCATGTTTAATATTTTTCAGTTATCTATTTCAAATTGCACATGCACAAATTAGCATGCATGAGTAGGAACATTTATTTAAAGGGACATTCTTGACCCAATACATTTTTGATTACTTATTGTTACATACCAGAGAAGCATCCTGCAACTGGGCCCAGGTCTATACATTTGTAAGAAATACATGAAACATTTAAATATTCATCGTTTCTTAGGAGCCAAAAATGTCTGCCAAGCTCCACCCATCTATTGCGTGTATATTTTGGTATATTACGTTTTTGCAATCATGATCGACTTGTTAATAAGTTTTCCTGCTTGTACAAGCTGATTTATGCACATGCAATTTGAAATAGCTAACTGATTTTTTTTTTTAAATGTGCACTGCTAAACTGTCATTCAAGAAAACAGCTAACTGGAGAAGAAGAAAGCTGTGGACGGAGCTTGGTGGCCATTTTTGGCTGCTAACAACAATGATTATTTAAACATGTACTTCTTACAAGCTTATAGATGTGGAAACAAGATGTGTTGCAAGATGTTTATCTGGTATGTAACAATAGTAATACAAAATCTGGACTGTCCCTTTAACGGAATAGTCTAGTCAAAATTAAACTTTCATGATTCAGATAGAGCATGCAATTTTTTTTTTTTTTAATAATATTTTTATTAGACTTAGCCATATAACTGACAGAATGAATAAATAAAAAAAATAAGACAAAGAAGATAACATCTGTTCTGCTTATGTACGTCACGCGGGACGACCATGATCTCGCAGGACCAGCATAAATCATTGACATATCAATACAAAAACAATATTAGGCAGTCATAACAATGTTAATGATCTTTCTAGAATCAGCAACGACTACGATCAAGTAATAAAGAAGCTAATTTTCAGGACTAAAAAATAAAAAAAGAAGAGAAAGCGAAAGAAGAGAAGGAGAGAAGGGAAAAAAAAAAAAAAACAGAGGAGAAAAAAATAAAAGATCCACCCCTCCTACTCCCCTAGGCAGGAGAACTAACCAACATCTAGGATATCAATTTTTTGTCAAAGTTTATTCCACCGAGATCCTATTTCTAATCCAAGTATCAGGAAATTCGCCATGTAGAACTAATTCTGCGAAACTAACTGAAGCCAAAAAAGGTCTCAGAATCTGTCTCTGTACAGCACTTGGATAAGTCTTAATAACCGGCACCCAGCCTATTAAGAAAACTCCTTAATTTTCCTTTCAGATACAAACTGAGAATGAAATGATTCAAAAATAATCTGGGCTTGGATATCCCCTATGACTTGTGTCAAACTGGGAGGACTCTTTGCAATCCATTTTTTAAAAATATTGTACCTAACTGTTAGAATAATTGTATTTAGGGTACGCGTTCTCTCCCTTCCTCTTATCTCCGGAAATAGCAATACTATCTTTTCAAGGGAGAGGACAATAGAGCTTGCAAAGACCCTATTATACCAGAACTGGACCTTCAACCATAATTGAGAGATCTTTGGACAGGCCCATAACATGTGGCAGAGGTCAGCCCGGGTATAAGCACAATGTTCACATTGAAAATTTTTATTAGGAAAATATTTGGCCATTGAAGCCGGCGATATATAAGCATTATTTAATAATTTCAAATGGGATTCTTTCCAATTTGTAGGCACCAAAAGTTTCGCCACTCTCGCAAGACTATCGCTTATTCCCTCTGGATCTATAGAACTAATGTGTGGAAGCCAGAACTTGGTCCGCAAATCTTCCTCCAGCATGCCTTGCTTAGTCAGCATAATGTCATAAATTAGTGAGATTGATGAATCACCAAGAATACATTTTCTAATACAAGTCTTAAGCTCAAACCAGTCACCTCTCTCACCAGAGTGCCAATTCTGAGCATTGATAAAATGTCGAGTCTGAAAATATGCGAACCGATGCTGTCTGGACAGAGAAAATTGTTCCCGTAATGTTTCCCAGGGGAGCATCAGTAAATCTTCATTAACTAGTTGATGAACATATTCTAACCCTTTAACCTGCCACTCATAAAAACATTTCTGATCTAAGCCCGGAAGAAACTGGGGATTCCCCCTGATCGGGAGGTATTCAGAAAAGGAAGAATCAATTTTGAACAGTTTATAAAGTCTATTCCAAGCTACAATAATATTCTGAAATGACATTAGTACGGATACCTCGAGCGGAAGAGATTGGGGAGTACAATGAATCAGGGCTTCCAGCGCCCATGGTTTCACAAAATATGACTCAAGCTCCAAGGTAGTTACTAGCTCCGCCCGGGAGACCCAATCAAAAATAATCTTAACCAAAGCAGCATAATTGTATAGTCTGATATTGGGCAAAGCCAAGCCCGCATCAATATATTTTTGTGTAAGCCTATTAAGCGATAATCGTGGCTTTTTGCCTTTCCAAATGAATTTTGAGAACCAGGCTGCCAGTTTCTTCAAATCCTTATTCAGGATCAGGAGAGGTAGATTTTGCAAATAATAAAGGATTTTAGGAAAAATTATAGTTTTAATTAAGGTTACTGAAGCTGTAAGTGATAAAGGGAATGCTGCCCAAATCTTAAGATCCTCTTGAATTTTCTGAAATAGCCAACCGAAGTTGGCCTGGTACCAAAGTTTCGGATTTCTATTAATCTCTAATCCCAAATATCGAATAGCATCTACTTTATGGAAGATTGTTACAGGTTGGTTAGGGCACTGTGTCCCAAGCCACATCAATTCACTCTTTTCCATATTGACCTTATAGCCTGCAAAGGTACTAAATTGATTTATCGCAGATATCACCTTTGGGATAGTGTCAGCTGGTTTATTAAGAAAAAGTAAAATATCGTCGGCATAAAGAAGTATTTTCAAATTTTGACCTCCTAATGGGATCCCAGGGAGAATCTCACGAAACTTGATAGCCAGAGGTTCTAATACAATGTTAAAGAGCAAGGGTCGAAAGAGGGCACCCCTGTCTTGTTCCTCTGTGTAAAGGGATCTCGGGGGAAATCGTACCATTAACTAATAAGTGTGAAATAGGTTTCTGATAAATCTTTCGAACAAAATCAGGAAAATTACCGATAAAACCAAATTTGCCAAGAGCTGAGAACATATGTTTCCATGAGATGCAATCAAAAGCTTTGACTGCATCTAATGTAAGAACCGCTACATTTTTTAGATCAGACCTCTCCCTACCCTGCTCTGAATTCCAGATAAAATCAACCAATGTTGTTAATTTCCTTATATTCTTAGAAGAGCACTGAGATGGCATGAAGCCCACCTGATCTGTGTGGATGAGTCTCTCCAGACATAGAACCAATCTGCAGGATAGAATGGAAGCAAGGATTTTATAGTCTGCGTTAAGGACTGAGATAGGCCTATAAGAAGCCGGGTCCTCCGGGTTTTTCCCCTTTTTAAGAATTAAGGAGATATTGGCAGCCGAGAAAAACGAGGAAGGTATATTACCTGATATGTAATAGCTATTATATAGCTTCTCTAATATAGGAATAAGCAGGTCAGATAATGTTTTATAAAATTCTATTGGGAGCCCATCAGGACCTGCTGCCTTGTTCAACTTAGCCCGGGATATTGCGCTGCTACTTTCTTCAGCTGAGATGGGGCATTCAATATTTCTAACTCTTCTGATTGAATTTTAGGTACCACGATCGAGGACCAAAAGTTTATTTCATTGTCATAATTAGAATCTCCTTCAGCATATAAATATTGGTAAAAATCATGGAAAATTCCTGCTATTTCTTCCGTATCTGAGGTGCCTCTACCCATGTGCTGTATCACAGGAATAAGATTTTTATTTTTCTTGGCTTTGACTAATCTCGCCAAACTTTTGGCTGAACTACCATGAATGCTCTTATATCGTAAATTGATTTTTAGCTCTTCTTCCTGATGTTTTTGTCGCAGGACGGAATCTCTTTCCTTCTTGGCGTTTATATATAAATTCCAATTATTCCTAGAAGGTAGACCCTGAAAATTCCTAAAAGCATTTCTGACCTGGTTAGATAGCTGGACATCTCTAGCTCGGATCTTCTTATTCCTAGTATGCAGAAATCCCTTTATTTCACCCCGTAAAACCGCTTTTCCAGCTTCCCAAAAGGTTTGAATTTTATACTGGTATGCTGAATTAAACCCAACGTATTCATCCCATTTTCCTTTTAACCAACAGATAAATCTAGGGTCGTTAGATAAAAACCTGGGATAGAAAAATCTATGACTCTTACTACCACACCTATCTTGCGAACACAGCGAGACAGAAATTATTGCATGGTCAGAGATCATAATCTCACCAATTTCAGCCTCTAATTTGCCACTAGAAAAAGAGATTGAAGTCAAAAACAAATCTATGCGAGAAAACGTCCTGTGCGCTTTAGATTCACAGGTAAAGTTTTGTACATCCGGGTTCAACCCACGCCACACATCATGAACCTGTAACTTCTGACAAAATTTTAACAAATATTTTGAACTTCTCTTATTTACAGACATGTTTTTAGATGAAAGCTTGTCCAGTTCCGGATATAGGGTCATGTTAAAGTCCCCCCCAATTATCAAGTTCTCTTTAGTATATGGAAACAACTTAGTTTTGATTTTATCCCAAAATTCAGGATTAAATTTGTTGGGGCCATAAATATTACACAGAATAAATTTAGTCTTATTTATATAAATGTGTAAAATAATGAATCTGGCTTCTGGGTCTATCTCCGCCTGAATAACCTTATAATCAAGCGACTTGTTTATCAAGATCGCAACCCTACATTTCCTACCTCTGACTGACGATGCAATTACCTCCCCTACCCATTTGATCTTAAGTTTATTGGCTTCATGGCCATCCAGATGAGTTTCTTGAAGGAAGGAAATATCAGGATTCTTCCCTGCTAGGAGTTTAATAATAAGTTTACGTTTAGAAGGCGACGAGATTCCTCCCACATTCCAGGAGGTTATCTTAACGTCCGTCAATTAATATGAAGTACTTATCTCTAAAGATCCTTAATAGGAGGGGGAGGGGAGGAAAAGGAAAAGAAAGAAGAGAAAAAAAAAAAAAAAGGAAAACACACAAAACCATATAGGTATAAAACAATTGAACAACCAAAAGGCATATATACCTTTACAAGATAATAACAAAAAGTCTTTACTTTTGACAGTCTGTATGTCAATTTTATCAAACATAGAATCCCATATAAAGGGGCACCCCAAATTTCTAAAGAACACTTGTGACCTAAAAAAAATTTTTTTAACCATAATTAAACTGGCTAATGTCGACCTTATTTATCTTTGAGAAATTCTCTTACTTCCCCCACCTCAGAGAAGGTCAGGCGAGATCCTCCGTACTCAATTATTATTTTAGCCGGATAAATCATTCGGGCTTGAATACCTTTATTAATGAGTTGAGTACAGAGGGGAGCCATCGTCCGCCTCCTCTGCGAGGTCTCTGCAGAAAAGTCCTGAAACAAGAGGACTTTATTGTTACCAAAAATTAGAGGATCCTTTAATTTTTTAAATAGCTTCATTACTTCTATTTTGTCCTGAAAATTCAGTATCTTACATATACACATTCTGCTTCTTCCCTGTGCTGTCTCTGTGGTTTTTTTGGTACCAATTCTATGGGCTCTCTCGACCAGGATGGGCAATCTGGATTGTGGGACCCCCAGTCTCTGTGGTAGTATCATAGAAGTAAATTGTAACAGATCCTCAAAATCAGAGGATTCTGGAAGACCCACAATCCTGATATTATTTCTTCTCGCCCTGTCTTCTAGGTCGTCAAGACGTCCCTGGAGGTAATTGATTTTAGAATCCTGTTTAGTAATTATGCTATCTTGGGTGTTGACCTGGTCCTCTTGATCAGAAATCCTACTCTCTGCTTCCTGCATTCTAGTAGAAAATTGTCTTACTTCCGCTGAGAGTGCTGAAATTTCAGATGAAATTGAGCCCAACTCTTTTTTAATCATATCAAATTGGGGTGAAAATAGATCAGATAGTTGAGCAATCAGAGAGTCAGCGGGATTAAACGCTGGTTCTATCGT
This sequence comes from Bombina bombina, assembly GCF_027579735.1. Lineage (NCBI taxonomy): Eukaryota > Metazoa > Chordata > Amphibia > Anura > Bombinatoridae > Bombina > Bombina bombina. Next base: position 657,626,285 of record NC_069501.1, on the reverse strand, counting down.
ATTATCGAAGCTGGCTTTGGGAACTTTAGCTTTTTTATCTTTAACTTTACTCAGCATTCTAGGAGAGGAAGATTTCCCCTGTGATAAAAATTTATCCATAAATTAGAAAGAACAATATAGAAGTGAAACAATCGTGCATGCTAAAAAAAAAAAAAAAAAAAAAAAAAAAAGTGACAAGAGTGCAAGAGTGGAAGAAAAAAAAAAAGAAAAAACCCTGAGTGATACCGCAGAACCGAAGGAAACCAAACCCTTCTAGTGAAATAAATATCTAATTGTTATTAGGATATGTCCCTACGACATAAAGAGTGAGGGGTGAAAGAAAATAAAATTGTGGCGTGCTCTGGTGTACAGTTTAAGAATACGTGAGAAGAGCAGAGTAACGATAATAATCCCACCAGCTAAATTCGTATAAAAGAACTCTAGATTATAAACTCACGACACAAGAGAAAAGAGAAGATTAGTAGAGAAGAATTGACAGCAGGTCACTATAAATAGAGACCAGGACCACTGCTTTTTTTTTTGGATAGCACCCAAAGGTTAAATTGTTCTACCCAAAAATACTAAAGATGATCTTATAGGTTCATGCTAAAGATCACTAAACCCGGATTGGTAATAGCACTCTAAGAATAATGTATATACCTAGCTAAATAGTTCTCCCAGTAGCTGGAAAAAAGAAGAACCCAAATTAGCCAGCAATCATTTAAGAAACAAATCAAATTGAATCTCACAGTCTGCGACAATTTTTAAATTGCTGAAAAAATGGGAATCTGAATTAGCGTTGCTAGCAGAACATTACATTAGAATATATCTAAACAACCTCTATAAAATAAAAAATTTTTTCATAACATTGAAATGCATCTGTACAATGTGTATTATCTCATACAGCTAAAAAAGGAGAACACCAGCTGAAATAAGAGATCAGGGAGGTCTGGGGATGATCTTTCACTAATACATTACCCTTCCTTTATTTCCACCAATCCCTTCCCTGATCTTAAGAAAGGAGAATAACTTGTTTCAGTAATATCACCTGAGAAAAACTTGAATCTTACCACCGCTAAACATATATTTATATATATATAAAAAAAGGCAGATCTTTTATATAGAAACAATTAACTTTGGACTGAACTAAAGGATTTTACTAAGATTGTAGATCCTGTAAAAAATGAGGTCAAAAAGCACAAACACCAAGTGTCCCAAAAATATAGTTCTAGGAGCCGGTATTAACAGCACTGGGATGCAGGGCTGGAAAGTCAGAGACCTGTCGCACTATCCCACTCCTGTGGGGTGCACAACCTCTTACTTAGCCGGGAATGATAGAATCCTTATGCGTAGAACAGGCCCTTACCATTTGCGACCATTTTCTTTAAATAAGACAAAGTTCACCACAATGTATTGGCCCCAATTGAAGAGCTTATACTTTACCCCCGCGGCTATATTCAGTGCCGCTAACGACAAAAGTTCAGAGACACAAGTCAACCGGGCTACCTTAGAATAAATGTAGATCCCAATACCTCAGAGAGCCTGTACCTGCTTCTATCCCCTTGTCGGCTAACGAAGGATTTTCGCCAGCAGGGAAGTCAATCCGGAGTAGACTGCCAAACTCAGTGTTGTATGCTTAGCGCAGGACTAGGTTCAGACTATTGCTCACCAGGGAGCATCTGAAGAAGCGGCGCCAGTCCAGGTCTGACACACAATCCCCGCCGCCAGCAGCTTCCTTCTGGATATCACACTGAGCTTGATAACACACCAGGTAAGGTTTACCGGCCGGGAAGACAGGTGTTGTTTCAGTCAGGTCCGGTCCCTCACCGACTGTATCAATTTCGCCAAGGTAGATCTTTAACCTCAAAGACTTGTAGCAAGAAGGGCCTTTTCTTCTAAGAAGTATAAACCATAAAAGCAACTGCCGAGCAGCTGCTGCCAAACGGCAAATCGGGACTTCAAGCTCTAACGCGGGTCGAGACCCAGCTGAGCGCCACACTCAATAACCTCAGCAGATCCCAAGGCAAGTGGCGGAGAGTGGGGAGCTGATCACATGGCGTTCTCTCACAGCACCGGCATGCAGGTAAGTTGCATGGCTCCTCCCCCAACGGAAGTTCCGTGTCAGAGCATGCAATTTTAAGCAACTTTCTAATTTACTCCTATTATCAATTTTTCTTCATTCTCTTGGTATCTTTATTGGAATGTAAGCTTAGGAGCTGGCCCGTTTTTGGTTCAGCACCTGGGTAGCGCTTGTTGGTTGGTGGATACCTTTACACACCAATCAGAAAGCGCTACCTAGGTTCTGAACCAAAAATGGGCTGGCTCCTATGCTTACATTCTTGCTTTTTTAAATAAAGATACAAAACGAAGAAAAATTGATAATAGGAGTAAATTAAGAAAATTGCTTAAAATTGCATGATCTATCTGAATCATGAAAGTTTAATTTTTACTAGACTATTCTTTTAAGTCTACCTAGGTATGCTCTTCAACAAAGCAAATTAGATAAACAAAAGTAAATTGGAAAGCTGTTTAAGATTGCATGCTGTAACTTAGTTATGCAAATTTAATTTTTACTTTTTTATTGCACATAGAAGTGAAATCTGAAATGCTTAGGTGCTTACATAAAATATTAATTAAAACACTTGCATTAAAAAAGTCAAGGAAGGTATTATATCTATTGGCAAAAAAAGTGCTTCTTGTTAAATTTATTATTTTTACTTGTTATGTAAACTCACTGAGCACACCCTAGGTTCCATACACATTCATTCCCCTATGCAAAACTTAGTTTTGCATCCTGCTCACAATACTACTAGCACTCTAATTATGAGTGATAGGGGAATATGTGTCTGGGTCAACTGGTTCTGTATATTTGCTGGGTTCACTGCATATTTATTAATAAGTGTTTTAAAATGAACCTAGTTACATATGAAATGCATTACTGTGCATTGTAATCAATCAAAGTACTTAAACATAATAATTAAACTTATACTTTATAGGTTATTGGGGCAGACATTTGAACATGGTTCTCCGTTGTTTCTAAAAGTACATTAAAATTATATATATATATATATATATATATATATATATATATATATATATATATATATATATATATATATATATATATATATATATATGTTAATGTAAATGTAGCCACCAATCAGCAAGCGCTACCCAGGGTCTGAACCAAAAATTGTCCGGCTCCTAAACTTACATTCCTGCTTTCAAATAAAGATACTAAGAGAATGATGAAAAATTGATAATAGGAGTACACTTTTATTTTGGCAACAAAAGAACTGAATTCCCTTTTAAGGGCAATGCTCATCCAAATGCCCTTTTTGGGGCAATGGGTAGTTTATGATTTTTAGTTAGTTTCTATTTTTATTTTGGGCAGTTGGGGGATGGGGGGTTGTAATGTTAAGGGGGTAAGTGTTTTTTTAAGAAAAAGAGCTAATCGCTTTAGGGAAATGAATAGGGTTTTTTATTTTGGGGTGTTTTTTTATAAGGGGTATTAGAATAGGATTATTATTTTTTATTTTTGGTTATTTCGTTTTGTATTTTTTGTATTAGTAGTTTTTTTTATTCTTTGTAATGATAGGATTTTTTATTTTTCAGTAATGGTAGTTTTTTTTTCAAAGGTAAGATTAGGTTTTTATCTAATTTTACAGGTAAGTTTATATTTTATTTTAAGGTAGTTAGGATATTTTTTTAGTAAATTTAGTTTTTTTTTAATTTGTGTTACGTTAGGGGGTGTTAGGTTAGGGGGTTTAGATGTTAGCTTATAACTTTGCATTGTGGGGGGATGGTGGTTAAGAGGTTAATAGTTTATTTAGATACTTTGCATTGTGGGGGTGGTGTTTTAGGGGTTACTAGTTTATTTAGATACTTTGCTTTGTTGGGTAATGGTGGTTTCGGGTTTAATAGTTTATTTCAATACTTTGAGATGTCGAGGGATGGTGGTTTAGGGGTTTTTAGACTAGGGGCTTATGGATGGTAGGGTGTTTTTTTCCATTTGCGCGAGTAGGGTGTTTCCACTTTTTTGTCTCCATTGATTCCTATGGGGGAACACATGCATGCACATGCAAAAACTAAGCTTAGAATTTTTGCGCTTTTCTGGTTACCACTAGCGCAAAATAATGTTTTTTTTTTAACTTGTAATATCAGCGGAACCCGACAAGTGCAAAAAGCCTAACGCTAGTGATGTTTTTGATAGCGCAAAAAAGATATTTGATATATATGATAAATGTTTATTGCTCTCACCTTTACAAATGCATACTACTGTTATTTAATAGCAGACATGACAAATTTCAAAACGATTTCAGTGTGAAGTAATTTACATGTTTGATTATGTCATAGAAAAATCTGCTATAGAATACACAGTGGTTCCTCTCTTTTAATTTGGGTTAGTATTTAATCAGAAACTTTATATTTCACAATTTGTGTTCTAAATTACTAATTTTTCTGAGAAAGAAATTATTCAGGATCATTATATACTGTATATGAATATTGTTTATTAGTAAGCAAATACAGTAAGTTATGCTCGTATTTTAAATGAATATTATTTTTTTATTACTCTTAATAATTTCTTTGTGCAAATAAAAATATCTTGTTTTTTATTGTAATTTAAAAAAAAAAAAAAAAAACTATTTTAATTTTTTTTACTTTTAAAAAATACAACTTATTTAGGACCGGATTACGAGTTGAGCATTCACAGTTACATGTAAGCGAAAATGGGTTTAAAGCGGGTTTTCATTGAGCGTCGGGTTTACCGCTTGTGTTACAAGTTGAAAGTAAACATGATTGCTTAAACGCAATTGCAACTTATGCTACAATGATTATTGCTTCCTCAGAGCTCTGGTTAACTGTTTCACAGAAGAAAGTGTCACAAAACACATAAAAAATACATTACAAAGTAGTTACAATCATAATAACACTATCTAATAAAATTATTTTTAAAAAATGCACACAAAAAAAGTTATAAGGACTGAAAGATATGAGATCTGAGGTGTTAGAAAAAAAAAAGGCTACATGTATATATGTATTTACATATACATTGGGTATTGAAAAGAATCACCCCCTTGAAAAAAAAATCACATTTTGTTGCTTTGCAGCCTGAAATAAAGACAGACACAGTTTTTGTTTATCCAGTTGTAATTACTCAGTGTAACTTATAACATTCAAGTGAAAGCTATAACACCAACATGTCAGGCAAAAATAAAGACAATTCAAAAACAGAATCAGTGAGTTGGAAAAAAGGATCACCCATCCTAAAATGACTTGTAAACTCAATCACAAACCCATTTGACCTTAAACTGTGATCAGCTCTTGGCATATTGATTAGCTCAGCATGAAAAGAGCTTTCCTGAAGTATCTCAGTCCCTGGTAGTGCAACTGAAGCAGACAATCAACTATGGGTGGCAAGGCACTGTCTAATGATATCCGGAATAATGGAGATTGATACAACAAAATATCAAAGGCTTTATCAATGCCTAGAAGCACACTGAAGTCTATTATTATTATTATTATTATTAAGAAGTGGAAGGTATTTGGTACAACACAGACCCTCTCTGGATCAGAACGTTGCTCCAAACTGGATGAAAGAGCCGGGAGAAAACTGGTCAGAGAGGCTACCAAGAGGCCCACAGCAACTTTGAAGCAGTTGCAAGAATTTTTGACAATGAGTGGTCATTGTGTGCATGTGACAACAATATCACAAATTCTCCACAAATGTGGCTTATATGGGGAGGGTTGCAAGAAAAAAAGCCACTCCTCAAGAAAGGCCACATGCAGTCACGACTCAGCTTTGCCATAACACACCTAGGAGATACTGAGGCCACATGGAAAAAGGTGTTATGGTCAGATGAGATTAAAATTTAATTATTTTGCCTCATCGCCAATAACAGCATACCTACAGTAAAGCATTGAGGTGGTAATATCCCATTATGGGGGTGTTTCTCTGCAGCAGGCACTGGAGCACTTGTCAGGATAGAAGGAATAATGGATGGGGCAAAATACCATCAAATTCTTGAGGAATATCTGCTGCCCTCTGCCAGGAAGTTGTCAATGGGAAGAAGGTTTACCTTCCAACATGACGATGACCCAAAGCACACAGCAAAAATGACCACACAGTGGCTGAAGGACAAAAAGGTGAATATCCTTGCATGGCCTACTCAGAGCCCAAACTTAAACCCCATCTGTAGCATGACTTGAAGACTGTAGTCCACAAATGGTCACCATCAAATGTAACTGGAGCAGTTCTGCAAAGAAGAGGTGAGAAATATTGCACAGTCAAAGAGGCCTACTTATCAAGCTGTCAACTGTGCTGCATTCAACGGCACCAATACGCTCGCCTGACATCAACCTAACATCGCGGCCGCGGACCTGAATACGCTCTCCTTATTTATTAAAAAAGCTGTCATAAAGCCACACACTGAGTACGGGGCGATGAGCAGTGGACTGTTGTTAACTAACAGTCATTGATCTCGCTGCTATTCGTTTTTTTCCCAGCTTTATTTATACCCTGTCACTAAACACCACCACTATACTAATAGGAATTAAGGTGGAAAAAATCAGCCCAATCAGCCAATAGGATTGAGCTTGCATTCTATTGGCTATTCCAACAGCAAATAGAATTTTTTCAGCCAATCGGAATCTAAGGGACCCATCTTGGATGACGTCATTTAAAGGGAAACTTCATTGTTCAAGAAGACGTCGGAAGAAGAGGATTCTCCACGCCGGATTTATTGAAGATGGAGCTGCTCCGCGCTTAATGGATGAAGATAGAAGATGCCGTCTGGATGAAGACTTCTGCCGGCTTGGATGAAGACTTCGGCCCGCTTGGATGAAGACTTCTACCGGCTTCGCTGAGGACTTCTGCCGCTTCATTGAGGATGGATGTCGGGTCTTCAAAAACTGTAGGTGGATCTTCGGGGTTAGTGTTAGGTTTTTTTAAGGGTTTATTGGGTGGGTTTTAATTTTAGATCAGGGACTTTGGTGGAAAAAGAGCTAAATGCCCTTTTAAGGGCAATGCCCATCCAAATGCCCTTTTCAGGGCAATGGGGAGCTTAGGTGTTTTAGATAGGATTTTATTTGGGGGGGTTGGTTGTGTGGGTGGTGGGTTTTACTTTTGGGGGGTATTTCTATTTTTATTTACAGGTAAAAGAGCTGATTTCTTTGGGGCAATGCCCCGCAAAAGGCCCTTTTAAGGGCCATTGGTAGTTTATTGTAGGCTAGGGGCTTTTTTATTTGGGGGGGGGGGACTTTTTTATTTTCACAGGGCTCTTAGTTTAGGTGTAATTAGTTTAAATATTTGATAATTTATTTTTTATTTTGTGTAATTTAGTGGGGGGGGGGGTTTGTAACTTAGTGTTTATTTTTATTTTTTTGTAACTTAGTGTTTTTTATTTTGTGTAACTTAGTTGTTAGTTTTTTGTAACTTTGTAATTTTTAATAGTAGATTTAAATAACTTGAGTAGGGTTAGGTTTTTAGAAATGTAATATAGTTAATTTAATTTTTAGTTTAATGTAATTTTAGTATAATAGGGTAGATTAATTATTAGTTTAATATAGTTTAATGTAATTTTAGGATAATAGTTAGGGTAGGTTAATTAATAGTTTAATTTACTTCTAAAGGTAAGTTTACATTTATTATAAGATAGGGATGAGTTAATATTTCATATAAAGTTAGCGGGTTGTTAGGTTTAGGGGTTAATAGGTTTAGTAAGTGGTAGTGATGTGGGAGGCCAGGGGTTTTTGCGGAGGGCACCGGGAGAGGCGGTGTAGGGGTGACATCAGACGCTACAGAGAAGGCGGTTTGTTTTTTGGAAAGCATCTGGGACACAGAACCGGAAAACTAAGTGCTGTTTGTTCTATCTTGGCAAGTGATACATACTTCACACTTTGGAGCAAGTTACAGTAAGAACTACAGCGCTATTATTATCCTTTATCCTATTATTATCCTTTGTATGAAGGACTGTTTTTCCATTTGCATTCTGTTGGATCGATTGCAGCTAACTTTTGTCTCCTACCATAACTCATATTGAGAGACTTTTTTCAGCAGTTTTGTATCTATATCACGCTATTTGGCGCTATACATGTCACTTTAAACATTATATGCCTTTGATATTTGCTTATTTGTTCTATCTTAGGTCCTCTCTAATTTGGTAATTTGATTATTGTGTGTGATAGGTACTTTTAGAATTTAGTAGCATACGTATGCTTTGATAGGTAAATTTTGCAGGTGTTATTCTACCTTAGACTTTAGGTGTTTTATATATGGTGTTCACGTTATATTGTTGGTTTGAGCTAAATACAGAGATTCACGAAATGTGATATGGGATTATAAATAAATGTTATTAATGTTTTGAAAACCCAATTCTTGTGTGCCTATTTATTCCCTTACTTTTTCAGATCAGTATTATATGGTCTGATACTTTATCTCCCTATTTATATTAAGTTCTATTATTTATTAAGGGTGGCACCAGTTTTTCAATAGTCAGCAATATTTTCCACTCTCTCTAACACCCCCATTTGTAATGGTTAATAACTTTATTTAGTTGCGGCGATGTCCGGGAGCGGTGGGATAAGGGTTAATATATTTATTTAGTGGCGGCGGGGTCAGGGATTGGCGGAATACGGGTTAATCACTTTATTACAGTTGCGATGGGGTCCGGAGCAGCGGAATAGGGGTTAATAACATTATGTAGGTGGCGGCGATGTTGGGGCATAACTTTTATTCTAGCATAGAAATCAATGGGATATCTGGCAGCATCGGACATGAGCTTTCGATGCTTTCAGACTCCCATTGATTCCTATGGCATCCGCAGCCTCCAGGGTGACGGATTGAAAAGCAGGTACGCTGGGCCGGTATAGTGGCGAGCGTACCTGTTAGAAAGTTGATAACTTGCAAAAGTTGTCAGATAGTGCCGAATTTGTATTCGGAACATCTGTATTGACATAAGCATCGATCTGTGTCGGACTGAGACTGGCGGATCGTATGTTACGTCACAGATTTCAACTTTTGCCGGTCTGTAGGCTTTGATAAATGAGGCGAATCAGGCTCTCCAGTGTATTTGCAGTTGACGGCTTGATAAATAGGCCTCTAGATGTGCAAAGTTAGTAGAGACATATCCCAACAGACTAAAGGCTGTAATTAAAACAAAAGGTGGTTCAACAAAATACTGACACAAGGGGGTGATCCTTTTTCCAACTTAGTGATTCTGTTTTCAAATTGTCTTTATTTTTTCCTGACATGTTGGTGTAATATCTTTCACTTGGATGTTATAAGTTGCACTGAGTAATTACAACTGGGTAAACAAAAACTGTGTCTGTCTTTATTTCAGGCGGCAAAGCAACAAAATGTGAATATTTTCAAGGGGGTGATTATTTTCAATACCCACTGTATACACATAAACACATAAATACATATGTAGACACATATTTACTGTAAATAATTTACATTCCAATGTACTGCACATAGCAGATTATGTTCTATGTATTTATATATATATATATATATATACCTATATAAAATCATATATAATTTTATATATATATATATATATATATATATATATATATATATATATATATATATATACTGTATATATATATGTATAGGTATGTGTGTGTGTAAATATATGTTTGTGCAAAATACCATCAGATATATGTAGAAATATGTATTTATGAATAAATATAACATTCTGCTATGTGAAGAACATTGGAATGTGAAATATTCATATTTTCATGTTCGGTTTGCACATTCGAGTATATGCGATCAGGTTTTTTTCGCAACTTTTTTTGCTCCATTGAGTATGGCGGAATACAAATAAAAAATGTGATAAAGCACTGGTAACTTACCAGTGCTTTATCACATTTTTTTCTTTGTTGGTTATATATTTGTTGTGATATTACAAGTTAACATTTATTTTTGGATTTGTCTATGGCGGAATACGTTAACGTGATCATGATATTCAGAGTTTAGCTTTTTGTGTGCATCAGGTTAGCGTCCGAGCGAAAACCTTTTACTTTAAACTTGTAATACCAGTGCTACCTGATGCACGCAAAAAGCTCCACTTGTAATCTGGCCCTTAACCTTTTCACCTAATCTGATTTTAGTAAATATAGTATAACTTTAGCGTATAGAAACCATATAGACTTTATTAAATATCAATTCTTTAAGGCAATTTAACTATTTAAAATGGTGTTATTGCTTTTAATGTGACAGGAGTGTTAATTAAGATAAATCTAAAGTTCTTGAAGATGTTTTAGTCTAGATTAACATAAGGAGAGTGTGATCTGAATGGCAGACTTCAAATAGTGTGTCAAACTGTCTCAGAGTGTGACTTGACAGCTCTGTGTCAGTACTGTTCAAATTGTTTTAAGGAAAGTGCACATTTTAAAAGGATATAAAACAGTCAGTTTAAACACTAAGCAGTGGGTTATATTGAACAGAAATCATTATAATGTGTATTATCCATCATTTTCAAAACATTCAATCTTTATTTTATTTTTTTTAACTTAAAGGGACAGTAAAGTAAAAAAAAAAATCTTTCATGATTTAAATAGGGCATATAATTTTAAACAACTTTACAATTTACTTGTATTACCAATTTTGCTTTGTTCTCTTGGTATTCTTAGTTGAAAGCTGAATCTAGGAGGTTAATGTGCTAATTTCTTAGACCTTGAAGACTGCCTCTAATCTGAAAGCATTTTGACAGTTTTTCACCACTAGAGGGCGTTAGTTCATGTGTTTCATATAGATAACATTGAGCTCAGGCACGAGAAGCTCCTAGGAGTAAGCACTGATTGACTAAAAATGCAAGTCTGTCAAAAGAACTAAAATAAGGGGGCAGTTTGCAGAGGCATAGATACAAGGTAATCACAGAGGTAAAAAGTATATTATTATAACTGTGTTGGTTAGGCAAAATTGGGGAATGGGTAATAAAGGGATTATCTACCTTTTTAAACAACAAAAATTCTGGTGTTTACTGTCCTTTTAATTTGTTCTGGGTCCATTACATTTTGTTGCAGTGTCACAGGTGGGCTGTGGTCTAAACAGGAAGGCATTTATAGCAATATTTATTTAAATCTTCTAGAGCAACTTGAGCTTAGTCTTGAGCATTCTCTAGCATTCACTAAACAATAACAGGAAGTTAGTTTTTTTGCCCATGGTCAGTAGAGGACAGAATGCAACTTGTTAGCTCCTTCATCTCCCTGGGGACAGTGCTCATTTTGCAAGAAAACAAGTAGGTTGTTTTTGCAGTTTTTTTTAAACACAATCTGATTCTTTTTATCTTTACTTTGATTAAACATATTTGTTAACTAAATTAGCACTGTTTCTTTACGTTATGTATTGTAATGTAATACAACGAAAGAAACAATGTATTGTGTTTTACTTACCACACAGGGAGGCTTTCAGTTTCTTTTATCATTTTAGACAAAGCCCTTGAATGAAAGTATTCCTAGGGACTGTAATAAATCAAACCATTTTAAAATACTATCCAATTTGTATAGCTTTAAAACTCTACTTTATTGATCCCGGAGCATGTAAAGCGTTTGTTTGTATCTTTTTGTTTTCACTGTCATTGATGTCATGCTGCTCCTCTGTCCCTGTTGATGCTGCTATAAGACCCTTCTTCACAGTCAGGTTGCAGCAGAAACAGAATGGCAGTAACTCGCTCTGCATCTGTACAACTATAGACGCAGTTCCCACCATATAAAAAAAAGAGGAAAAACAGTCCTCACTTGGCAGGTGCCCAGTGCTACTTGAGGACTCTCTAGGGGTAAATAAAATCATATAAGCAGCCAATTTAAAAGCTCTGAGATCAATAAAGAAGCTCTAAAGGTAAATGGGATGGTGAATAATAAATAGCTAACTGTGTTGTCTCTTTAAAGGGACAAGGAAGTAAAAAATTATTTTATGTGTAAGAAGACTGTGCAATTTAAAAAAATAATAATCCTATTTCTTTATATCAATTGTACCATTTTGTGGTCTCCTTGGTTGAATCTCTTGACTTGTGACGGCTCTTACTACTAATACGCTCATTGTTTGCAAGTCTCCTTTTTAAAAGTAGATGCAGTCACCATTTGCATTAGAACGTTCTAGCTATATACAACCATAGCTTAGTTTACCAAAGAGTTTTACCATATGGTGGCAGAAGCTACCTTATTTAAAAGCTTCCTTGAACAGTTTTGGGTATAATTTTCACTAGTACAACTGCAGTATATTTCATTTAGCAATTAGTGAACATATTGTCAGATTCTAAAATATATATTGCCACATCTGTAGTTACACATTAGTATTAACATTACATATATACACGCTGGTCTATAAATATTTAGACTGTAACACTGTATGCCTCCATAATTAATTTTAAATGAAGAAATTAAGATGTTATTGAAGTGCTGACTTTCAAGATTAAAAAGCAGTGAACACCTTGAGATTGTTATAGAAATTTTTTAGTTATGCATATTGAAACAACTTTAAACTATATTTATTTTCATTATTTGTTTGTCCCCTTTTCATGTACTTTTGCTATGAAAATAGAGCAATTTCTAACTCTCAGACCTTGGCTCCTCCAAATAAGGCAAATGGTTTGTTTTAAAAACATTAAGGCTGATACGTTATTCTACAGGGATTTTCATATACAGCACCCTCATTTTAAGTGGCTCAAAAATAGGACAAACTAACATAATCACAAATAAAATTACTTGTTTGAAAATCCATTGCAGTGAATGACTGCCTGAAATCTAGAATCCGTGGACATCAGCAAGTTCTGGGTTTCCACGCAAGTGATGCTTTGCCAACCCTTTACTGCAGCTGTCGTAAGTTGCTGTTTGTTTGTGGGTCTTTCTGCCTTGTGTTTTGTATTCAGCAATTGCTATAAAAAAAATTTGCGTTACAGGCTATGCGGTGCTAACGAGCAGTTTTCCCTCACCGCTCACTTACCTACAGCGCTGGAATTACGAGTTTTCAGAAACCCGTCGTTAAAAGACAAGAAGTGAGCTTTGAGCAAAATTTTGCTCATTACCGCACTCCAATACAAGCGCTGCTTAAGTCAGCGGTGAGCTGGTCATACGTGCTCGTGCACGATTTCCCCATAGGAATCAACGGGGAGAGCCGGCTGAGAAAAAGTCTAACACCTGCCAAAAAGCAGCGTAAAACTCCTTATGGGGAAATAAAAGTTATTTCTACACTTAACACCCTAACATGAACCCCGAGTCTAAACGCCCCTAATCTTACACTTATTAACCCCTAATCTGCCGCCCTGACATCACCTGCATTTTATTTATTAACCCCTAATCTGCCGCTACGGACACCGCCACCACCTACATTATACCCCTAATCTGCTGCCCCCAACATCGCCGACACCTACATACTATTTATTAACCCCTAATTTGCCGCCCCCAATGTCGCTGCAACCTACCTACATTTATTAACCCCTAATCTGCCACCTCCAACGTCGCCGCCACTATATTAAAGTTATTAACCCCTAAATCTAAATAAAAATTACTATCATTAACTAAATTATTCCTATTTAAAACTAAATACTTGCCTATAAAATAAACCCTAACGGCTAGATTTAGAGTTTTGTCGGTAACAACCCGCGTAGCTAACGCTGGCTTTTTTCTGGCCGCACCTTTTAAATAACTCTGGTATTGAGAGTCCACAGAATGGCTGCGTTAGGCTCCAAAAAAGGAGCGTAGAGCATATTTAACGCAACTTCAACTCTCGATACCAGAGTTGCTTACGGACGCGGCCAGCTTCAAAAACGTGCTCGTGCACGATTCCCCCATAGAAAACAATGGGGCTGTTTGAGCTGAAAAAAAACCTAACACCTGCAAAAAAGCCGCGTTCAGCTCCTAACGCAGCCCCATTGTTTGCTATGGGGAAACACTTCCTACGTCTGCACCTAACACTCTAACATGTACTCTGAGTCTAAACACCCCTAACCTTACACTTATTAACCCCTAATCTGCCGCCCCCGCTATCGCTGACTCCTGCATATTATTTTTAACCCCTAATCTGCCGCTCCATACACCCCCGCCACCTACATTATCCCTATGTACCCCTAATCTGCTGCCCTAACATCGCCGACCCCTATATGATATTTATTAACCCCTAATCTGCCGCCCCCAACTTCGCCTCCACCTAACTACACTTATTAACCCCTAATCTACCGACCGGACCTGAGCGCTATTATAATAAATGTATTAACCTCTAATCCGCCTCACTCCCGCCTCAATAACCCTATAATAAATAGTATTAACCCCTAATCTGCCCTCCCTAACATTGCCGACACCTAACTTCAAGTATTAACCCCTAATCTGCCGACAGGAGCTCACCGCTATTCTAATAAATGTATTAACCCCTAAAGCTAAATCTAACACTAACACTAACACCCCCCTAAATTAAATATAATTTAAATCTAACGAAATAAATTAACTCTTATTAAATAAATTATTCCTATTTAAAGCTAAATACTTACCTGTAAAATAAACCCTAATATAGCTACAATATAAATTATAATTATATTATAGCTAATTTAGGATTTATATTTATTTTACAGGTAACTTTGTATTTATTTTAACCAGGTACAATAGCTATTAAATAGTTAAGAACTATTTAATAGCTAAAATAGTTAAAATAATTACAAAATTACCTGTAAAATAAATCCTAACCTAAGTTACAATTAAACCTAACACTACACTATCAATAAATTAATTAAATAAAATACCTACAATTACCTACAATTAAACCTAACACTACACTATCAATAAATGAATTAAATAAAATTCCTACAAATAAATACAATTAAATAAACTAACTAAAGTACAAAAAATAAAAAAGAAATAAGTTACAAAAAATAAAAAAATATTTACAAACATTAGAAAAATATTACATCAATTTTAAACTAATTACACCTACTAATTACACATTCTATTGGCTGTTCCGATCAGCCAATAGAATGCGAGCTCAATCTGATTGGCTGATCGGATCAGCCAATCGGATTGAACTTGATTCTGATTGGCTGATTCCATCAGCCAATCAGAATTTTCCTACCTTAATTCCGATTGGCTGATAGAATCCGAGGGACGCCGTCTTGGATGACTTCCCTTAAAGGAACCATCATTCTTCAGTTGGACGTCGTCGGAAGAAGATTGATCCGCGCTGGAGGTCTTCACGATGGAGCCGGTCCTCATCGGATGAAGATAGAAGATGCCGCTTGGATCAAGATGGTTGCCGGTCTGGATCGCCTCTTCTTCCTGGATAGGATGAAGATTTTGGAGCCTCTTCTGGACCTCTTCAGCGCCGGATGATGGATGTCTAGCCCCCGCTTGGGTTGGATGAAGATTTTGGAGCCAGGACGGATCGGTGATACCCGGTGAGGTGAAGATAAGGTAGGAAGATCTTCAGGGGCTTAGTGTTAGGTTTATTTAAGGGGGGTTTGTGTTAGATTAGGGGTATGTGGGTGGTGGGTTGTAATGTTGGGGGGGGTATTGTATGTGTTTTTTTACAGGCAAAAGAGCTGAATTCTTTGGGGCATGCCCCGCAAAGGGCCCTGTTCAGGGCTGGTAAGGTAAAAGAGCTTTGAACTTTTGTAATTTAGAATAGGGTAGGGCATTTTTTTATTTTGTGGGTCTTTGTTATTTTATTAGGGGGCTTAGAGTAGGTGTAATTAGTTTAAAATTGTTGTAATATTTTTCTAATGTTTGTAAATATTTTTTTATTTTTTGTAACTTATTTCTTTTTTATTTTTTGTACTTTAGTTAGTTTATTTAATTGTATTTATTTGTAGGAATTGTATTTAATTAATTTATTGATAGTGTAGTGTTAGGTTTAATTGTAG
The DNA here is from genome assembly GCF_027579735.1 of Bombina bombina. Taxonomy (NCBI): domain Eukaryota; kingdom Metazoa; phylum Chordata; class Amphibia; order Anura; family Bombinatoridae; genus Bombina; species Bombina bombina. The sequence goes on along the minus strand of NC_069501.1, from coordinate 657,610,455 downwards.
ATAATTGTAGGTATTGTATTTAATTAATTTATTGATAGTGTAGTGTTAGGTTTAATTGTAACTTAGGTTAGGATTTATTTTACAGGTAATTTTGTAATTATTTTAACTATTTTAGCTATTAAATAGTTCTTAACTATTTAATAGCTATTGGACCTGGTTAAAATAAATACAAAGTTGCCTGTAAAATAAATATTAATCCTAAAATAGCTATAATATAATTATAATTTATGTTGTAGCTATATTAGGGTTTATTTTACAGGTAAGTATTTAGATTTAAATAGGAATAATTTATTTAATAAGAGTTAATTTATTTCGTTAGAATAAAATTATATTTAACTTAGGGGGGTGTTAGGGTTAAAATTAGCTTTAGGGGTTAAAAAATTATTAGAGTAGCGGTGAGCTCCGATCGGCAGATTAGGGGTTAATACTTGAAGTTAGGTGTCGGCGATGTTAGGGAGGGCAGATTAGGGGTTAATACTATTTATTATAGGGTTATTGAGGCGGGAGTGAGGCGGATTAGGGGTTAATAACTTTATTATAGTAGCGGTGCGGTCCGCTCGGCAGATTAGGGGTTAATAAGTGTAGGCAGGTGGAGGCGACGTTGAGAGGGGCAGATTAGGGGTTAATAAATATAATATAGGGGTCGGCGGTGTTAGGGGCAGCAGATTAGGGGTACATAGCTATAATGTAGGTGGCGGCGGCGTGCGGACGGCAGATTAGGGGTTAATAATAATATGCAGGGGTCAGCGATAGCGGGGACGGCAGATTAGGGGTTAATAAATAGAATATAGGGGTCGGCGGTGTTAGGGGCAGCAGATTAGGGGTACATAGGGATAACGTAGTTGGCGGCAGTGTACGGAGCGGAAGATTAGGGGTTAAAAATTTTTATAGAGTGGCGGCGATGTGGGGGGGCCTCAGTTTAGGGGTACATAGGTAGTTTATGGGTGTTAGTGTACTTTAGAGCACAGTAGCTAAGAGCTTTATGAACCGGCGTTAGCCCAGAAAGCTCTTAACTACTGACTTTTTTCTGCGGCTGGAGTTTTGTCGTTAGATTTCTAACGCTCACTTCAGACACGACTCTAAATACCGGAGTTAGAAAGATCCCATTGAAAAGATAGGATACGCAATTGACGTAAGGGGATCTGCGGTATGGAAAAGTCGCGGCTGAAAAGTGAGCGTTAGACCCTTTCCTGACTGACTCCAAATACCGGCGGTAGCCTAAAACCAGCGTTAGGAGCCTCTAACGCTGGTTTTCACGGCTACCGCCAAACTCTAAATCTAGGCCTAAGATAGCTACAATATAACTAATAGTTACATTGTAGCTATCTTAGGGTTTATTTTTATTTTACAGGCAAGTTTGTATTTATTTTAACTCGGTAGAATAGTTATTAAATAGTTATTAAAGGGACACTGAACCCAAATTTTTTCTTTTGTGATTCAGATAGAGCATGCAATTGTAAGCAACTTTCTAATTTACTCCTATTATCAAACTTTCTTTATTCTCTTGGTATCTTTATTTGAAATGCAAGAATGTAAGTTTAGATGCCGGACCATTTTTGGTGAACAACCTAGGTTGTCATTGCTGATTGGTGGATAAATTCATCCACCAATCAAAAACTGCTGTCCAGAGTTCTGAACAAAGAAAAAAAGCATAGATGCCTTCTTTTTCAAATAAAGATAGCAAGAAAAAGAAGAAACATTGATAATAGGAGTAAATTAGAAAGTTGCTTAAAATTGCATGCTCTATCTGAATCACAAAAGAAAGAATTTGGGTTCAGTGTCCCTTTAACTATTTAATAACTACCTAGGTTAAATAAATACAAAAGTACCTGTAAAATAAAACCTAACCTAAGTTACAATAACACCTACACTATAATAAAATAAATTAACTAAATTAAATACAATTACCTAAATTAAATTAAATTAGCTAAAGTACAAAAAAAAACACCCCACTAAATTACAGAAAAAAATAACCAAATTACAGAGTCTTGATAAAGGTCTCTTTGTGACCGAAACACGTTGACTGGTAAGCACAATTTCATTTTCTGTTGATCTAAAAACAATCTACACCATCATATCTTTCTTTTACAGAAGGATCATCCAGGGATTATAACAAAATATTTGCCAAGAAGATAGAATTTTGGGTTGGAAAACGGCTAGCAAGTACTGACACTGCTATTCAGTATAAAACACTTGGAAAATCACCATAACTATTGCTGTTAGGATTCACAACACTTTAAGGATTATTGTTTTTTCTTAAAGAGACACACTACTTATTATAATTTTTTTGTTGGTTTATTTTTTCTATTAAGTTTTCACTGTTGGACTATTTTTAATGGTTGGACTATTATTTACATTTATATAAGTTACTATTTGAACACACCACAATGTTTTTGTAAATTTTTTTTGTATTATTTTTCACAATCTTTGTTCTTAATTCACATTTTTTGAAGATCAACCTATTTTTTTGACCATTAATAATTTTCGCACACAACTTTTTTGATACACATTTTTTACATTGGCATATTGCTGTCACAATATTTTTACTTGACAATGCGTGTGTGTTAAACACACAGTTAAAGGTCTTACTCAGAGCCTTACACATTAGTCACTATTGGCAATATTTAGGAGCATTGCATAGAATCGAGAACATTATTGGTTAGATCATATTATATAACTGACTAATATATTTCACCTATTATGTGTATGTGGTAAACACAAAGTTCAATTTTTGTTGTGAGCCTTATACTTAATTTGGAATTTTTTAGGAATATTGTTTAAGAGCAATGTTTGCACAATTTTAAATGCCATATCTCCTATATAACTATTTGTTTTAACTATTCATTTAGCTATTATTGCTGTATAAATTTGTGTATGTGTATGTGGTAAACACAAAGTTGAATTTCTGTTGTGAGCCTTATACTAAATTTGGAATTTTTTAGGAATATTTTTAAGAGCAATGTTTGTACAATTTTAAATGCTATATCTGTTACATAACTATTTGTTTCAACTATTCATTTAGCTATTATTGTTGTATAAATTTGATTGTTTATACATGGATCCATGTTTTTAACTTATTTGTGTACTCAATAAATTGTTTATTGTAATCGTTTGATAATATTGCATTTGGTCCAGACCCAGCCTTCGTATAGTTGGCGCTTTGGTATACCTTATTAGTTTCAACTTTCCATTTTGACAACTAGGTGTCAAATTATCAAAGCCAGAGGTCTTATTTAGTAGGCGCTAGGTGTACTCCACTATCATCATTTAAATTAATTACACCTAATCTAATAGCCCTATTAAAATAAAAAAGCCCCCCCCAAAATAAAAATAAAAACCTAGCCTAAACTATCAATAGCCCTTAAAAGGGCCTTTTGCGGGGGCATTGCCCCAAAGTAATCAGCTCTTTTACCTGTAAAAAAAATACAAACAACTCCCCCAACAGTAAAACCCACCACCCACACAACCAACCCCCCAAATAAAATACTATCTAAAAAACCTAAGCTCCCCATTGCCCTGAAAAGAGCATTTGGATAGGTATTGCCCTTAAAAGGGCAGTTAGCTCTATTGCAGCCCAAAGTCCCTAACCTAAAAATAAAACCCACCCAATACACCCTTAAAAAAACCTAACACTAACCCCCTGAAGATCGACTTACCGGGAGACGTCTTCATCCAAGCCGGGCCAAAGTCCTCAACGAAGCCGGGAGAAGTCTTCATCCAAGCTGGGCGAAGTGGTCCTCCAGACGAGCAGAAGTCTTCATCCAGACGGCATCTTCTATCCTTATCCATCCGGCGTGGAACGGGTCCATCTTCAAGATATCCTCTTCATCCGACAACTAAAGCTGAATGAAGGTACCTTTAAGTGACGTCATCCAAGATGGCGTTCCTTAGATTCCGATTGGCTGATAGAATTCTATCAGCCAATCGGAATTAATGTAGAAAAAATCATATTGGCTGATGCAATCCGCCAATAGGATTGAACTTCAATCCTATTGGCTGATCCAATCAGCCAATAGGATTGAGCTCGCATTCTATTGGCTGATTGGAACCAATAGGTAAGTATTTAGTTTTAAATAGGAATCATTTTGTTAATGATAGTCATTTTTATTTAGATTTATTATAATTATATTTAAGTTAGGGGGTGTTAGGGTTAGGGTTAGATTTAGGTTTAGGGGTTAATAACTTTAATATAGTGGTGGCGACGTTGGGGGCGGCAGATTAGGGGTTAATAAATGTAGGTAAATTGCGGCGACATTGGGGATGGCAGATTAGGGGTTAATAATAGTATGTAGGTGTCGGCGATGTTGGGGGACAGCAGATTAGGGGTTCATAAATATAATGTAGGTGGCGGCTGTGTCCGGAGCGGCATATTAGGGGTTAAAAATGTTATTATAGTGTTTGCAATGTGGGAGGAAAGAAGTGTGCGGTGACCCTAAACCTTCAAGACTCGTAATAGCAGCGGGCGTAAAAAAGCAGCGTTAGGACCTCTTAATGCTGCTTTTTTACCCTAACGCACAACTCGTAATCTAGCCGATGATAAATATATATATTGCATGTTCCATTGGGTTGAGGTCTGGTGATTGACTCGGCCATTCAAGAATATTTCACTTCTTTGCCTAGAAAGTCTTTGGTTGCTTTTGCAGTATGTTTCGGGTCATTTGTTATCTATACTGTGAAGTGTCGCCCTATCAATTTTGCAGCATTTGACTGAATCTGATAGAATAGCCATCTACACTTCATAATTCACCCTGCTGCTTCTGTCACCAGCCACATCATGAATAAACACTAGCGACCCAGTTCCATTGGCATCCATACATGCTTGATGGGTTTTTTTTTACCAAGGAAATAATTTTGTGATCATCCAACTCAGTTGTCTTCTCTGGTCATCTGTGTTGCTGACCTCACCAATGCATTCCTTCTTATTATTAATATAACAAATTATTTACCTGTTTTACCTGCATTGACAGCTTAAAATATACTAAACGATACAGGGAAATTTAAGTCAAGCTCCTCTTAAACTGTACCTGTATGTTACAGTTCTAAAATACACATAAAACTAAAAAATACAGAGAAGCTCTCATAAGGCTAAAGACATGGATTTTATTAAAAAAAGTTAATATATAACATTAAAATAAGTGCGCGCACTCTATACCAACAGTAATATTTATAACACTATTAATACCTTTATTGGGAATCAATCACTTATCGTGTATTCTGTTGATACGTTGTCTGCCAGTACTCAATTAGCCTCCCAAAAATGTTTTTTAAAAAATTTTTTTTTTATGTAATTACATTTTTTCTGTAGTGTAGCTGCCCCCACTCAATACCCTCCTCCCTCTCCCCCTCCCAGATCATTTTGACAGTTATTTCCCCCTTCCCTCTCTCCCATTCATTCATTAATTGGTGGCAGTGGCTGTTACGCAATCGCGCGCGCTCCTTGCAGGCCCCCACACGCTCCCGGCACCCGGCGTGCACATTGCACATTCAGGAACCGGATGCCGGGTAGCGATGGGCCGCACACCCGCCTCCCTGCAGCTGCTCCCACCCACCAATGATCGGGCCCATCGCTACCGGTGCAGAGAGGGCCACAGAATATATAGATACATTTTCCAATAGTCTATCTGCCTCTTGGATATAATCTTGTCTGTCTTGAACGACAATCCCCCCCCTTGTCTGCCTGCCTGATCACCACATTTGTATCACTTATTAGATCTTTCAAAGCCTTCCTTTCTTGAATAGTAATGTTATCATTAAATTTATGTATAAAGTGTTTAGCTTTTTTATCGAATGCTTCATTGAAATCCCTAGTCACAAGGTCATTAAACACTCTTATATATTCCCCTTGAGAATGTATGGGGTTAAATGTTGATCTGCGTTTCAGGTGAATCTGTTACGGTTATAAATTGTTCTCTCTCTAGTGCTTTAAGGATTGACAGGGATTTGATAGTCTGCCTGTGAGCAGAGGAAACGCGTTGGGTGTTCTTTATACCTATGATATGAGGAATATGGTATTTTAATTGTATGCAAGTGACAAAGCTGCTGTACTGAAGCCAGAGCAAGGAGGGTTAATTGGAAGCTGCAGGTCGGCGAAAGAGGAATCCTCTCTGTAAATTGCTTACAGGCATAACTATCAAGCTATTTGAGCTACAGGCACTTTTATCACTGCAATCTTGTAAGTGTGTTTTTATATGTGTAGGTGTGTCACCTGAATAAACTCTACTGTAAATCGCGGATGCTCTGTTTTCTTGTTTTTCTTCTATATCCAGTTTTGCCTCTGCGGGACATACACAGTGGGAGCCCCGGGATACATCAGCTGCGCCGGACCTGATTCAAGTTAAGATCTTGCAGTTTGGAGTTCATTGCAAGGAGACATCCGCCAAGGTTTTGGACCTCTCTTTCGGATACCGGCAAACAGGCTAACAAAATTGGAACTGAACCAAGTGTGGTTTGTAATCGTTAAATATACTGTATCCACTTTTGAATATTGCCTTTGAATATTGCCTTTAAGCTGACGAATAGGACTGCCATATACACGGAGTTGCAGGAAATAACTACTGACATTGAGAGGTTCTGTTTATTTTCAGACGTGCTTGTGACACTTAAGCATTATTATTATCGTATTTTTGTCGTATTTTTGTCCCATCTGTATATGAATTACAATTTTTAGGTAGTATTTTAAACATTTTAACTCCCTTATCACCTGGGTAGCTATAGACGTGAGCCTCCAATATTTATTAGTTGCGCTGTTTGTATATAATCAAGATTTGGGTTCAGTGTCCCTTTAAATTGTGACCTCTTGTCGCAAACTGCATTTGTTATTTTTTTTATTTAAAACTTTTCTGTAGTGAAGCTGCCCCCCCTCAATACCCTATCTCCCTCCCCCTCCCTTGCCCAACATTAAATTCCCCCCTCCCTCTACATCCTTCGCAAAACTTTTTTATTTATCGGGCAAATGTGGCGCCCACCTCCCAGCAGCAGCTCCCACCCATCAAAGATCGGCACCATCAATGAGTGTCTCCCTCTGCATCGGATGCTTAAAAAAGGGTATTGCAGGTTGCCTCAATATCGAGGTATCACTGCAATACCCTGAGAGTTGCTGGAAGCGATCGCAATCGCTTTGCACTCAATTAGACCAAGGATGTACCAGGTATGTCCATTGTCACAAACTGACAGTTTTTGCAGGATGTACCTGGAACGTCCTTGGTCGTTAAGGGGTTAAAAAAACATTTAGGGTTAGACTTAGAATCCTTTGCATTTAATCTTTAATTTTTTTATTTTTACTCATTTTTAATTATTATTATTTTTTTTATAATTGGTATGTTGAGTCTGTACTATTTTCTTTGAATAATTTAAATGCCCTACATTTTTTCCTAATTTCTCTTAACACATTTCTATTTAGCCACATTTTCTTAGATTTATTTATTTTACTTTTCTACCCATGTCGTATGTGTTGATATGCATATTTATTTAACAACATTTTAAATCTAATCCATGTATCCTCTGTATTTTTTTTAGAGAATACTTTGTCCCAATTTATTTTATTTTACAATTTTCTTAAATAATTTAATTTTATTTTCTTAAAAGTCTTAGTTGAACCTTTAAGACACTGCTTACGGAAAGTGATTTCAAATGTAACCATGTTATGATCACTGTTACCCAAATGTTCTTTGATTTCTATGTTTGATATTATATCTGTATCGTTTGATAGCACTAAATCCAATATAGCTTTATTCCTAGTTGGCTTCTCTATTAATTGTGATGAGAAATTATCCCTGTGAACATTTAAAAATCTATCTCCCTTAGCTGTATTACTAGTTTCATTGGCCCAGTTTATGTCAGGGTAGTTAAAAACTCCCATAATTACAGCACTGTAATTATTAGCAGCCTTACCTATTTGCATTAGTAGCTTATAACCCTCTAAGTTAACTGCAGAGTCATGTGAATCATCCCACCAAGTTTCATACAAAAATCTTTTTAACATGCTTAAAGGGTGTTTACTCAAAAAATTTCTCCCCAAACACATTAAGGGGAAAACTATTTTATAGTATACTGTCCCTTTAAATGGTGCTCATTCATGTGTGTGATGGAATTTTTTTAGAGTTTACTTTTCTTTAAATACAATGTATTATATGTATAGAATAAAAGGAGCAGAAAATGAATAGAATGATGAAGCTATATTCAAGTGAATGTAACAGTATTTTGTATGTGTTTTTAGAGGGATTATAAAGGCCTGCAGCCTTGAAAATAACTGCATCGGACCCCACGTCTCTTTAGCAATTCAGCCTTCACAGAGATTGATTTAAGTCTCTGGTGTAGGCAGATTGTTCTTTATGCATAAGTATAAAAGAAAGAGATTGTGAGATGCTTGTGTGTGTGTGTGTGATTAAATTGTGTGCACATATAAGACATATACTGGGCTGAATGTACATTGTTTAGGAATATTTATCACTGTTTAATTTTTCACTGGATTAATGTCCCAGATCTAGAAGGATTCTGGCATCGTCCCGGTAGTGTAAATGATATTCAGGGACATAAAATTCACTTTAGTAGTCCATAAAGTGTTGTTGTCCGCCATATCCAGTAGGAACCATTCCGTCTTGAAAATTCTCACTCTGCCAGGTATCTTCTCAATAATATTTTCTTTTCTCTCTACAGAATATATAGAAAATAGGGAATGTGTGAGTCCCAAAAGATTTGTGAATTTATACATAATATATGTGCAAACCTAATACACTTTTACAGGAACAAAAAAAATATTTCCCAAGGACAGTTTGCGAAAAAATAAATAAACAACATAGCTTTTATCTTTTAAAAGCTATTTTAGGAAAAAAGGCCAATTTGCTAATAAAATAAAACATTTTTTAACAAGGGACCCCAAACTGGTGCCCTGAGATCTGTATGTGACCTTTCAGGGTATTTTTGTAGCTCACAGGCCATAGTCCAAATTCCTTTTTTATTTATTTTAAATGCAAAGTTGGACAGACTGTTGAGAAATAATGTGGTGATTAATTTAAATGCTGCGTTGGCATGTACAATATATTGCTAAATCATTATTTATTTGTTTATGTTACATTTTTCCAGTTGGCACTATATATTAGAAAAAAAATAACAATCTTACTGGTCCTCCAAATAAAAAAACAAAAAATGAATAAAAAAATCCAGTGTGGCCCATGATGTTGTTATGGAACCTGGGGGGATGATATATACTCATCACTGTCTTTACCCTGCCTGAATGACTGTTTTGTCAGATAATTGCATGCTTCCCATAAAAGGTGCACATTTTATGTTTGGCTTCATATGATTTGGAAAATTGGGAGATGCTGTACTTAACAAAATCGATACCTCTGCCTGGACCATTATTATGTTAGACAGTGCTGCACTAAAGAGTGTCCATGTGTCTCAGGTTTCTCTTTATAGTTTTTGATACTTTGCAACTGGCAAAATGTGCTAAAAGTTAGAGACAATAGGAAAAACTTTACATAAAACAAGTGAATAAGGGCCCAGGTAGACTGGTAAGAGGATGCAATCAGTGAGTGAACAGATGCTAGCAGGACTCGAGAAAAGATGCAGCCAGTTGGGCAGAGGTAATACAAGATACAAGATATATATCAGGCAATACTGGTGGTAAAAAGGATTAGGCCAGCGCGGCTCAAATACCAGAAACAGATCAATAAGCAAAGCCACATAACTTATCCACTAAGTACATGAAGAGAACAGATTAACAGATATAGAGGACAGAGAATGGCTTGCAGGTAGCACGTGTAGCAATGGTAATGTTCTGTGGGAAAACAGCAAGATAACAACAAGCTGTAGCATAAATAGTATAAACCTTCAAGAAGACATCAGTATTGGCCAGGCAGGAGGGATCAGCAGAAGTACACTTCATAATGGTCAGCAGGAAATTCCAGTGATGGCCAAATGGGAAGGAGAAAAATAATCAGCAAACTTTTCTACCATTCTCCATATTGGGTGACTGTCATGGATTAGGAATTACCCAAAGTATTTCCTGACACTTTCTCTTTTCTATGTATGTCCCAGTTTCTAGAAAAGCAATGTGAGACCAACCTAAACCTGTTCAGTACAGTAATGCCTTAAATCCAGTCATGTCCTGACCCACATGAATATACAAATGTAAGGTGTTATAGAACAAAGTTCCAGTGACCAAATAAAAAACATGTCATTTGATAGAAAATGCTATTTTGATTAAATCACAGTTAGTTTCAGGTTAAAATGAAGCTTCAAACTATATACAAATTTATATTTATATTTTTCAAAATGGCATCATTTTATCCAGCCCATAAAATGGTTGTGGCTTCTGAAAAAAAAATTTTTGGCCTTTCACATTCTTGAAAATTTGTCAGTGAGCGTTCCCAAACGCATATCATAGTTTAAGGAGCCATAATCACATGTGCAGAAGATACTCCCACCGCGCGTATGATCACAACGAGTGACTTTGATAAAATGTCTATTGATGGATGCGCATGCGCTGCAAATACAAAGATGAAATGTGCAGGCGTGGGTATATGTGCACGACTAGGAAGGTCAGATGCTGTTAAACCCAGGTTGCCTACTGTGATTGGATAATGTTAATGAGACCTACTGTGGGTTTGGAAATGGGCTTTATTTCATTGAAGGTTTGCGGGGAAACTAAGAACAATGGCTAATAGAAGGTATTTGACTATTTTTTCAATTTATAATAACCTCTGCAACTATTCAGTGAAAACATTTGCAATTCATATCCCTTTAAATTGAAATATAAACTTTGTATTGGTGCTACCAAAGAGACCAAATACATAAATAGGGTATTACATTCAAACATAAACAAAACTTTGTTTAAATGCTTTTTTATGCTAAATTGCTTGCATAAAACCATAAAATAAAATACATACAGTTATAAATGTTTTTTTATTTTATTAAAACTAGAATTTTTGTCTTACATCTATAATTACATAAGCATATGCTCTAAAATGCTGGAGAAAGTAAACAGATGATGATTTTATACCTGAAGACAAAAGAAGAAAGTTTCACAAATTAACTTTTTGGTGCCTTTTTAACATCTGCATTAAATATATGTTTCTTTCAGGTGTGAGTGGAGACACAGTGTAAAAATAATTCATTCAAGTAGAAAATTCAAGGTTTAAAGGGACACTTTACCCAAAAAAATGTCTTTCATGATTAAGGTAGAGAATACAATTTTAAACAACATTCCAATTTACTTCTATTATCTAATTTGCTTTATTCTTTAGATATCCTTTAATGAAGAAGTAGCAATGCACATGGGGAGCCAATCACAGGAGGCATCTATGTGCAGCTACCAATCAACAGCTACTAAGCATATCTAGATATGCTTTTCAGCAAAGAATATCAAATGAATAAAGCCAATTAGATAATAGAAGTAAATTAGAAAGTTGTTTATAATTCTATGCTCTTTCTAAATCATGGAAGAAAAAAAATTGGGTTTCATGTCCCTTTAAGTAGCAGAAATACCTACAGAATCGAGGTTCTTTTTTTGATAACTCAATAAGATTTTGCTATATAAAAGACATACGTATCTCAGCAACAGAAATATCAAATAAGTGTCAGCACAAAACTAAGACATTTATGCTACAACCAAGGAATGTACATGTTGTCTTTATGTGGAAGTTTGCATTGAGGACAATGTTATTTTGGAATACGCTGTACCTTGCCTTTGCTTAGCTAAGATGTCAATGCTGCACCAGCTCATTTAACTAGCTGTGACTGTAGGAAGTGCACCAGGAGCCTTGGTGACACCACTTGTAGGCCCCTTCTACCTGCTGGGCCCTTGGTCCTGGTACTGTTTGCCCAGCTGCTCAGTCTATCCCTGCTAAGTAGTGTAGGATAATGTCTTCTTAACAGAACCTCAAAATAAAACATTTAAAACCCAGTGTCTAAAGGACTTTGTTAGTTTATTGCCCTGGAACATTGTGCATCCTTCGCCAGATCACGCTGCTCTAAATTACCATAGGTCAGATGCTACTTCTCAACCTCAATCGAAATGTCCTGCTGCGATTCAAATATCCTATCTTCTTTATCTCTAGACAAGATATTGCTGACATAGTGGGAACATGTATGCAAGAAGAACTAGAGTCTAGACAGTCTCAAGATAGAAATTCCAAGTAGAGGAACTTGAAGATAATGGTGACTCTTTACATGAAGAAATCGGCCTCCATTGATAACCTCAAAAACAAGTTAGAGGATGTGGAAAACAGGAGACGACAAACAATATCTGTATAAGAAGCCTACCAGGGATGGTTCTTCCTAAGGATGTTCCGGTTTACTTACCTGCTATATTCACACATATGAAAGGAGACAGTTCTTTGGATATTTCCAGGGACAGCGCACATAGAGCTCTCCATCCTAAACCACCAAATATGGCTCCTCCAAGAGATATATAATGAAATTTAAACACTTCCAGGACAAAGATCTAAGAGCACTTTAAGAGAAAATTCAACAAATACATATTAGAGGAACAGTGCTTCAATATCTTGTGGACTTATCGCCTAGCATTCTTCAGGAAAAGAACTCTCCCCACTAACAACATTGTTAGGCTATTTTCCCTACATATCTGTTATCCATGAGAACAGAAGAATTCTTTGTAAATTTTAATTTTCTCTACCTGACTACTGCACAGCACTGTAACATAATCATCCAGAAGTGCCTTCTGAAGCAATGAGCACAGTTAAATGGCAAATGGCTGCTTCTAAGAGACACAAAAAGGACTCTCCTCCAGCTCAATGAAGTTTATTTGCCCACTATTTTTTCTAGTCAATCATAAGGATCAGATACAGATGGAGATCCAATAACTTCTTGCTGTTTTCACAGAATGGACTGCCGGTCTTTGGCATAGTATGGTATGCACCCAGGTAACATAGAAGGGGTTACAATATTAGCTCCATTCTTTATTCAGTGGTTAAGATCTCACTTTCTTTTTGTGTCCCAAAACTATGCACAGTAGAATAGATGATATATTGACAGATTACTCAGCAGTTATTACCACTTTTTACTGGTCTAATGTGCACACCTAACCTTGTGTGGATGATTCTTTGATTTGTGACCAAGTGTTGAATTGATTTGACAAATCTTTAAAAGTATTTTTTTCAATTTAATGCATCATGAAATAAATCGAATCCAACTGTGATTTTGGCGGCACACAAATGTTTTAAGTATGGCAATTTTATAAAATGTAAAGCACACATAAAAGAAAACAAAGAAAAGATCCATGAGTTGACTTCCACATTGTCATAATTAGACTATAAACATAAACATAAAAGGGAATCTACATACCTGAGGATTCTAGAGGAAATCTGAAAATTCTGTACAGCTGTTAATGAGTTATTAATAATTGAATACATTTAGGAGTAAATTAGAAAGTTGCTTAAAATGGCAATAGCTATCTGAATCATGAAATAAAACATGTGGGTTTAGTATCCCTTTAAGAATGCCTGAGACAAGCATAAGGCTATCCTACTAACTAGATAAGTTTATACTTTTAGGAAATATCGGGCAGAATTAATAAGCCTATGACTTTCCCTTATTGTAATGGATTTTTGTTATGTTTGCCAGACTAAAGTGTTCATTTAATTACAAATGTATTCTGTTGCATACAAGAGTTGTTTAAAGGAAAACTTGTTTGTTAAACTTGTAAAGATGTTTCACTGTAAGTCGTGTATTTTCTTTTCTTCAATAGCCTGACAGGAAAAAAAAAAGCATAATCAAATTTAGAAACTAGGCTTCTGATAATCAAATGCTCGCCGGCAGGGAGAGAAATCATGCAAAATCTTTGGGATTTTTTTAAACCTTATATTGTAGCTGTCTCTTCTTCACATCAAGAACCCTGTATAGTGAGATAAACATCTTTCAAACTAATATTTATGTTTCTAACATGTTTTTAGGGATCTCTCCGTACTGAGGAGACATATTAGATTATCTCACCTGAGCACTGAGCTTTTGAATATCGAGCCCTAGATAACAGCTTTAGGAATTAATGAAATTCGGATACACATACTGCAATTCTTCCATAAGGAAGTCTAAGGGACCGATTTATTAAAGGGACAGTACACTGTAAAATTGTTTTTCCATAAATGTATTTTAAATGACTTGTTATACCAACTGCAGGGTATAAAATATTTGAGAAATTGCATTTTCAGGTTTATTTGTGTATCTGAAGTAGCTGGTTTTGTGCTTTGAAACCACAGCCTATTACAATGGGTTGAGCTTCAGGTAATATCAGATCTCATTATGTTATCACTTTTATGTACACAGACCTGCTTCCTTATCTTATATTTGTCTGGAACACCAAAGCTCACTACATAGAGAGAACAATGGAAAATTATCATTTTATTACTTAACTATCCTACCCCCACTGAGGGTGTAATCTCTTCTGCTGGCTGTGTTTACTTAGGCTTGTCAACAGCGTATACGCCAGTATCAAAACTTTCAGTATAGGTTGGGAAACCACAAGCTAAATCAGCTATTTCAAATGCTGAAATATGAGTAAAGGAGCTACTTGCAACCAATTTAATACACTCTAGCATGTAAAAAGGATAATTGGGAATAATTTAAAGGGGAGAAAGTTTTTGGGTGAACTGTCCCTTTAAGGCCCGAAGCAGCGGTCTTAGAGGGACAGTCTACACCAGAATTTTTATTGTTTTAAAAGATAGATAATCCCTTTATTACCCATTCCCCAGTTTTGCATAACCATCACAGTTATATTAATATACTTTTAACCTCTGTGATTATCTTGTATCTAAGCCTCTGCAAACTGCCCCTTTTTTCAGTTCTTTTGACAGACTTGCAGTCTAGCCAATCAGTGCCTGCTCCCAGATTACTTCACATGCACGAGCACAGTGTTATCTATATGAAATATGTGAACTAACACCCTCTAGTGGTGAAAAACTGTTAAAATGCAATCTGAAAGAGGGGGGCTTCAAGGTCTAAGAAATTAGCATATGAACCTCCTAAGTTAAGCTTTCAACTAAGAATACCAAGAGAACAAAGCAAAATTGGTGATAAAAGTAAATTGGAAAATTGTTTAAAATTACATGCTCTATCTGAATCATGAAAGTTTATTTTGGCCTAGACTGTCCCTTTAAGACCGTTGCAATCAGCCCGATCGGATATGATAGGGTTGATTGACACCCCCTGCTAGCAACCGATTGGCCACGAATGTGCAGGGGGCGGCATTGCACAAGCATTTCACCAGAAATGCTTGTGCAATGATACATGCCGACAACGTATGCTGTCGGCTTTTATCAATGTGCGGTGGATATGATCCCCTACAGCGGATCATGTCTGCTTGCACTATGATAAATCGGCCCCTATATATGTAAGGGTAAGTGACATGTGCAATTTTTAATTAATTAATTATTTAATTAATTAATTAATGTATTTATTTATTTTGCTTGAGTTAGGGAAAGACAAAGGAAAATAAACAGATGCAGAGCAAAAACTTGAAACAGTATTTGCAAAACGATTCTAAAAACAGTCGCCTAGATTTAGAGTTCTGCGTTAGCCGTCAAAACCAGCGTTAGGGGCTCCTAACGCTGGTTTTGGGCTACCGCTGGTATTTAGAGTCGTGTAGGTAAAGGTCTAACGCTCACTTTGCAGCCGCGACTTTTCCATACCGCAGATCCCCCTACGCCATTTGCGTATTCTATCTTTTCAATGGGATCTTTCTAACGCCAGTATTTAGAGTCTTGGCTGAAGTGAGCGTTAGAAATCTAACAACAAGACTCCAGCCGCAGCAAAAAGCCAGGAGTTAAGAGCGTTGTGGGCTAACGCCGGTTCATAAAGCTCTTAACTACTAACACTAACACCCATAAACTACCTATGTACCCCTAAACCGAGGCCCCCCCACATCGCGCCACTCTATTAAATTTTTTTAACCCCTAATCTGCCGACCGCACACCGCCGCAACCTACTTATCCCTATGTACCCCAAATCTGCTGCCCCTAACACCGCCAACCCCTACATAATATTTATTAACCCCTAATCTGCAGCCCCCCAACGTCGCCGCTACCTTACCTACAATTATTAACCCCTAATCTGCCGACCGGACCTCACCGCTACTATAATAAAGTTATTAACCCCTAATCCGCCTCACTCCCGCCTCAATAACCCTATAATAAATAGTATTAACCCCTAATCTGCTCTCCCTAACATCACCGACACCTAACTTCAAGTATTAACCCCTAATCTGCCGACCGGACCTCACCGCTACTCTATTAAATGTTTTAACCCCTAAAGCTAAGTCTAACCCTAACACTAACACCTCCCTAAGTTAAATATAATTTTTATCTAACGAAATAAATTAACTCTTATTAAATAAATTATTCCTATTTAAAGCTAAATACTTACCTGTAAAATAAATCCTAATATAGCTACAATATAAATTATAATTATATTGTAGCTATTTTAGGATTTATATTTATTTTACAGGCAACTTTGTATTTATTTTAACCAGGTACAATAGCTATTAAATAGTTAATAACTATTTAATAGCTACCTAGTTAAAATAATTACAAAATTACCTGTAAAATAAATCCTAACCTAAGTTACAATTAAACCTAACACTACACTATCAATAAATAAATTAAATAAACTACCTGCAATTATCTACAATTAAACCTAACACTACACTATCAATAAATTAGTTACATAAAATACCTACAAATAAATACAATTAAATAAACTAACTAAAGTACAAAAAATAAAAAAAGAACTAAGTTACAAAAAATAAAAAAATAATTTACAAACATTAGAAAAATATTACAACAATTTTAAGCTAATTACACCTACTCTAAGCCCCCTAATAAAATAGCAAAGCCCCCAAAATAAAAAAATGCCCTACCCTATTCTAAAATAAAAATGGAAAAGCTCTTTTACCTTACCAGCCCTTAAAAGGGCCTTTTGCGGGGCATGCCCCAAAGAAAACAGCTCTTTTGCCTGTAAAAAAAAACATACAACCCCCCAACATTACAACCCATCACCCACATACCCCTAATCTAACCCAAACCCCCCTTAAATAAACCTAACACTAAGCCCCTGAAGATCTCCCTACCTTGTCTTCACCACGCCGGGTATCACCGATCCGTCCAGAAGAGGCTCCGAAATCTTCATCCATGCCCAAGCGGGGGCTGAAGAGGTCCATCATCGGGCTGAAGTCTTGATCCAAGCGGGGGCTGAAGAGGTCCATCATCGGGCTGAAGTCTTGATCCAAGCGGGCGCTGAAGAGGTCCATCATCGGGCTGAAGTCTTCTATCAAGCAGCATCTTTCAATCTTCTTTCTTCCGGATCCATCTTCATCCCGCCGACGTGGAACATCCATCCTGGCCGACGACTTCCCGACGAATGACGGTTCCTTTAAATGACGTCATCCAAGATGGCATCCCTCGAATTCCGATTGGCTGATAGGATTCTATCAGCCAATCAGAATTAAGGTAGGAAAATTCTGATTGGCTGATGGAATCAGCCAATCAGATTCAAGTTCAATCCGATTGGCTGATCCAATCAGCCAATCAGATTGAGCTCGCATTCTATTGGCTGATCGGAACAGCCAATAGAATGCGAGCTCAATCTGATTGGCTGATTCAATCAGCCAATCAGAATTTTCCTACCTTTATTCCGATTGGCTGATAGAATCCTATCAGCCAATCGGAATTCGAGGGACGCCATCTTGGATGACGTAATTTAAAGGAACCGTCAATCATCGGGAAGTCGTCGGCCAGGATGGATGTTCTGCGTCGGCGGGATGAAGATGGATCCGGAAGAAAGAAGATGCCGCTTGATAGAAGACTTCAGCCCGATGATGGACCTCTTCAGCGCCCGCTTGGATCAAGACTTCAGCCCGATGATGGACCTCTTCAGCGCCCACTTGGATCAAGACTTCAGCCCGATGATGGACCTCTTCAGCCCAATGATGGACCTCTTCAGACCCTGCTTGGGCTTGGATGAAGATTTCGGAGCCTCTTCTGGACGGATCGGTGATACTTAGCGTGGTGAAGATAAGGTAGGGAGATCTTCAGGGGCTTAGTGTTAGGTTTATTTAAGGGGGGTTTGGGTTAGATTAGGGGTATGTGGGTGGTGGGTTGTAATGTTGGGGGGGGGATTGTATGTTTTTTTTTACAGGCAAAAGAGCAGAATTCTTTGGGGCATGCCCCGCAAAAGGCCCTTTTAAGGGCTGGTAAGGTAAAAGAGCTTTTCTATTTTTATTTTAGAATAGGGTAGGGCATTTTTTTTATTTGGGGGGGATTTGTTATTTTATTAGGGGGCTTAGAGTAGGTGTAATTAGCTTAAAATTGTTGTAATATTTTTCTAATGTTTGTAAATTATTTTTTTATTTTTTGTAACTTAGTTCTTTTTTTATTTTTTGTACTTTAGTTAGTTTATTTAATTGTATTTATTTGTAGGTATTTTATGTAATTAATTTATTGATAGTGTAGTGTTAGGTTTAATTGTAGATAATTGTAGGTATTTTATTTAATTTATTTATTGATAGTGTAGTGTTAGGTTTAATTGTAACTTAGGTTAGGATTTATTTTACAGGTAATTTTGTAATTATTTTAACTAGGTAGCTATTAAATAGTTAATAACTATTTAATAGCTATTGTACCTGGTTAAAATAAATACAAATATAATTTATATTGTAGCTATATTAGGATTTATTTTACAGGTAAGTATTTAGCTTTAAATAGGAATAATTTATTTAATAAGAGTTCATTTATTTCGTTAGATAAAAATTATATTTAACTTAGGGGGGTGTTAGTGTTAGTGTTAGACTTAGCTTTAGGGGTTAATACATTTAATAGAGTAGCGGTGAGGTCCGGTCGGCAGATTAGGGGTTAATACTTGAAGTTAGGTGTCGGTAATGTTAGGGAGGGCAGATTAGGGGTTAATACTATTTATTATAGGGTTATTGAGGCGGGAGTGAGGCGGTTTAGGGGTTAATAACTTTATTATAGTAGCAGTGAGGTCCGGTCGGCAGATTAGGGGTTAATAATTGTAGGTAGGTGGCGGCGACGTTGGGGACTGCAGATTAGGGGTTAATAAATATAATATAGGGGCAGCAGATTAGGGGTACATAGGGATAACGTAGGTGGCGGCGGTGTACGGATCGGCAGATTAGGGGTTAAAAATAATATGCAGGGGTCAGCGATAGCGGGGTCGGCAGATTAGGGGTTAATAAGTGTAAGGTTAGGGGTGTTTAGACTCGGGGTTCATGTTAGAGTGTTAGGTGCAGACTTAGGAAGTGTTTCCCCATAGGAAACAATGGGGCTGCGTTAGGAGCTGAACGCTGCTTTTTTGCAGGTGTTAGGTTTTTTTTTCAGCTCAAACGGCCCCATTGTTTCCTATGGGTGAATCGTGCACGAGCACATTTTTGAAGCTGGCCGCGTCCGTAAGCACCGCTGGTATTGAGAGTTGAAGTGGCGGTAAATTATGCTATACGCTCCCTTTTTGGAGCCTAACGCAGCCCTTCTGTGAACTCTAAATACCAGCGGTATTTAAAAGGTGCGGGGGGAAAAAAGCACGCATAGCCAACGCACCCCTTTGGCCGCAGAACTCTAAATCTAGCCGAGTGTATTTTAAAGCTGAATAGTGACAAAAGGCTCAAGGCTTCTTTTGACATAAAAATATTGACAGCTGGTTTCAAAATATAATAATATAATAAGGAATATAATATTTTACACTAACTAATGGGACATTTTACATATGTGACATCTTCTAGATCAGCGGACCATAACCCCTTCTGCTTTGGTACAGTCTTGGCATTCTTTTGAAATTAATATTTTAAAGCTAATGTTATTTTCTATGTCTGTGACACCTCAAAGACTCCATTAATGCACTATTAAGATATAAATATGACAATTCAATAATCTAAAAAAATTGTTGTGTATATTATACCTTGACTATCAGTGGCAGAAAAATGAATACAGAGAAAGTGATTTTTTGTAGAGCCCCTTTTTCATGAGAAGGGTTATGGGTAATCAAAAGTACAGTGAAGATCATGCGACAGGTTTGATGGGATTTATTTTAAAGAAACCTTTATTTCTACTAACTGAATTAAATTCACAGAACATCAAATTTGACAGAGAAAATTCTTATTTTCCAATGAGTGCTTTCCAATGAGCCTTATTATTGACAGGTGAGTGTTAATATTTTGGGACCTATAATTGTCTTATATTATGAACACAAATTGGGCTGTTTGACCATAGCATAATCTAGTCTAAAATATTAATGAACATGTGGTCACTTTATGATGTTAACTGATGTCCCTATAGAAAAGCACAACAAGGACTGTTGGCCTTTATGGCTTAGCATCTGTATGTGTGTCATGTGTCTGTAACTTTCCCCAAGAAGATAGGTTTGTCTTTATTTACCATTCTGATACCCTTAACAAAGGTAATCATTCTTAGTATTCCCCTTTCTATTTAAAAATATTATGAATATATTATTTCTTTGTTCTCTCTTTCAGTGAATAATATATTAAAATGAATACATTTTTCATATAGACTTACAAGGAAGCATATGGCACATGCTGAGCTGTGGCATTTAAAGCACAGTTGGATGCATGTTGTATTCTTTTGCCAAGTTAGTAATTCACATTACATCTGACAAACTAGAACTTTTAGAGAGTTATTCTCACTTCCTAAGATAAATTCTTGTTTATTGTTTGCTTTTGAGACTTTCATTAAGTTGCACTGATTCATCCAAGGATTTCTTTGTCACCATATCTGCCTTCTGTAATAGAATACTGAAGTTAGCTTTTTATTCAGAAGGTTAGATCTGACAAGCTTCTTATTCAACTAGCTCTCCCCCCCCCCCCACCCACCCCCGATTAATTGAAAAATGACAAAAAAACAATACAATTGAACAGATGCTTAGGGAGGTCAAGGAAAAAAACACAAGGCTAAGTATAAAACATGTACATAATTAAGTGAATAGTGTATCTCTTTCCATAATAAAAAATACAGTTTTGTTTTTATATATGTTTTATATACATTAGCAGTATTTTTTTTTTTTAACAGAACATAGAAATAACAAAACAATTAAAACAAAATGAAATAGTTTAACATAGTTTTAGGGCATAGTCCCAGTTGCCGATATATTAATATATAAAACCGTGTGACATAAGATAGAGTAACACAACTCAATAAAATGAGACCACACTTCAGCATTAAGATGATCATATGTGTGACAGAAAGTGTTAACCAACACTGCAACTGTCACAAGTGTGTAACATAGAGGATTAACCAACCCTTTCAACTATAACTAAGTTAAAGGGACAGTCTACACTAAAATTGTTATTGTTTAAAAAGTTATATAATGCCTTTACTACCCATTCCCAAGCTTTGCACAACCAACATTGTTATATTAATATACTTAATAACATTTAAACCTCTACATTTCTGCCTGTTTCTAAGCCACTACAGACAGCCTCTTATCACGTTTTTTTATTTGCTTTTCACAACAGGAGACTGCTAGTTCATGTTGGCCATATAGATAACATTGTGTTCACACCCAAAGAGTTATTTAATATTTAGCACAGCACAGTACTAATTGCAAGTCAATAGATAATAAATTAAAAGGCATGTGATCAGGGGGCTGTCAGAAGATGCTTAGAAACAAGGTAATCACAGAGGAAAAAAGTGTATTAATATAACTGTGTTGGTTATGCAAAACTGGGGAATGGGTAATAAAGGAATTATCTATCTTTTAAAACAATAACAATTCTATTGTAGACTGTCCCACAACCAAGCCACTCCAGATGAGCCTGTGACTTAATTCAGTGGGTCCAAGGACTAGCAATGTTTTTCTCTAAGGCCAGTTTTGTGTTCAGACTAGAGAACAGTGTTCAGTGTTTTGTGAATGGTCCAGCAGTGAAACAGTTAACTAGAGCAATTATAATATGGAAATCCTAAGGAAAGCAAAGACCAATAGATTAAAAAAAAAAAACACACAATTTTGCAAAATTCAACTTAAAACACAATGGGCTAGATTACGAGTGGAATACAATTTAGCGCTCCCTAAACTTTGCAATCATGGAGACGATTATAACAAGAATCCCCCATGACACTGAGCATGTTTGTGTTTGTCTATTATTGTGACTTGAAGATTGATGAAATTTTATAACCAAATTCTGAAGAAATAGAGGTAATTCAAAAAGGTTCACATACTTTGGGGCCTAGTTATCAAGCCGTCAACTTCAAATACGCTGGAATACCGCAGCGTATTTGTGGCGAGGCTGATTCGCCTTAGTTATCAAAGGTTAGAGACCGGCAAAAGTTGAATTTTGTGACGTAAACTTCGATCCGCCGGACTCAGTCCGACACAGATCGATTCTTACGTCACTCCAGATGTTCCGCACACAAGTGCGGCACAATCTGACTACTTTTGCTAGTTATCAAAAAACTAGCAGGTACGCTCGGCACTTTTCCGGCCCAGCGTACCTGGTTTTCAATCCGCCGCCCTGGAGGCGGCGGATCCCATAGGAATCAATGGGAGTCGGACCATAGCGAAAGTACAAGTTCGCTGCTGCCAGACATCCCATTGATTTCTATGGGAGCTGTCTACACCTAACACCCTAACATGTACCCCGAGTCTAAACACCCCTAAGCTGTCCCCCCTACACCGCCGCAACTAAATAAAGTTATTACCCCCTAAACTGCCGCTCCCGGAGCCCACCGCAAGCTACTCTATACATATTAACCCCTAAACCGCCGCTCCCTGACCCCGCCGCAACTATAATAAATGTATTAACCCCTAAACCGCCGCTCCCGGACACCGCCGCAACCTACATTATACCTAGTAACCCCTATCCTGCCCCCCCCTATACCGCCGCCCTCTATAATAAAGTTATTAACCCCTATCCTGTTGATCCCGCACCTCGCCGCAACTAAATAAATAGTTTAACCCCTAAACCGCCGCTCCCGGACCCTGCCGCAACCTATATTAAATTTATTAACCCCTAATCTGCCCCCCCTACACCGTCGCCACCTATAATACATTTATTAACCCATATCCTGCCCCCCACTACACCGCCGCCACTGTAATACATTTATTAACCCCTAAACCTAAGTCTAACACTAACCCTAACACCCCCCTAACTTAAATATTAATTAAATAAATCTAAATAATATTTCTATTATTAACTAAATTAATCCTATTTAAAACTAAATACTTACCTTTAAAATAAACCCTAATATAGCTACAATATAAATAATAATTATATTATAGCTATCTTAGGATTTATTTTTATTTTACAGGTAACTATCAATTTATTTTAAATAGGTACAATAGCTATTAAATAGTTATTAACTATTTAATAGCTACCTAGCTAAAATAAAGAGAAATATACCTGTAAAATAAAAACTAACCTAAGTTACAATTACACCTAACACTACACTATACTTAAATAAATTATTCCTATTTAAAACTAAATACTTAGCTGTAAAATAAACCCTAAGATAGCTACAATGTAATTAATAATAATTTAATAACTACCTAGCTAAAAGAAATACAAAATTACCTGTAACATAAATCCTAACCTAAGTAACAATTAAACCTAACACTACATTATCATTACATTAATTAAATAAATTAACTACAAATAAGTACAATTAAATACAATTACATCAACTAACTAAAGTACAAAAAATAAAAAAAAGTTAAGTTACAAAAAAAAAAATAGGTTACAAACATTTAAAAAATATTACAACAATTCTAAGCTAATTACACCTAATCTAAGCCCCCTAATAAAATAACAAAGCCCCCCAAAATAAAAAAATTCCCTACTCTATTCTACATTAAAAAAGTTCAAAGCTCTTTTACCTTACCAGCCCTTAAAAGGGCCTTTTGTGGGGCATGCCCCAAAGAAAACTGCTCTTTTGCCTGTAAAAGAAAAATACAACCCCCCCAACATTAAAACCCACCACCCACATACCCCTAATCTAACCCAAACCCCCCTTAAAATAACCTAACACTAATCCCCTGAAGATCATCCTACCTTGAGTCGTCTTCACTCAGCCGAGCCACCGATGGAACTGAAGAGGAGATCCGGAGCGGCAGAAGTGATCCTCCAAGGGGCGCTGAAGAAATCTTCCATCCGATGAAGTGATCCTCCAGTCGGCGCTGAAGAAGTCTTCCATCCGGGCGATGTCATCTTCCAAGCGGAGCTGAAGAAGTCTTCTATCCGGGCGATGTCATCTTCCAAGCGGGGTCTTCAATCTTCAATCTTCATCCCGCCGACGCGGAACATCCTTCTTTCCCGACAGACTACCGACGAATGAAGGCTCCTTTAAGGGACGTCATCCAAGATGGCGTCCCTTCAATTCCGATTGGCTGATAGGATTCTATCAGCCAATCGGAATTAAGGTAGGAAAAATCTGATTGGCTGATTGAATCAGCCAATCAGATTGAGCTCGCATTCTATTGGCTGATCGGCATGCCCCACGAAAGGCCCTTTTAAGGGCTGGTAAGGTAAAAGAGTTTTGAACTTTTTTAATTTAGAATAGGGTAGGGCATTTTTTTATTTTGGGGGGCTTTGTTATTTTATTAGGGGGCTTAGATTAGGTGTAAGTAGCTTAAAATTGCTGTAATATTTTTAAAATGTTTGTAACTTATTTTTTTTATTTTTTGTAACAGCTTTTTTTATTTTTTGTACTTTAGTTAGTTTATATAATTGTATTTAATTGTAGTTATTTGTAGTTAATTTATTTAATTAATTTAATGATAGTGTAGTGTTAGGTTTAATTGTAACTTAGGTTAGGATTTATTTTACAGGTAATTTTGTATTTCTTTTAGCTAGGTAGTTATTAAATAGTTAATAACTATTTAATAACTATTCTAACTAGCTAAAATAAATACAAAGTTACCTGTAAAATAAATATAAATCCTAAAATAGCTACAATATAATTATTAATTATATTGTAGCTATCTTAGGGTTTATTTTACAGGTAAGTATTTAGTTTTAAATAGGAATAATTTATTAAAGTATAGTGCTGTGTTAGGTGTAATTGTAACTTAGGTTAGTTTTTATTTTACAGGTTAATTTCTCTTTATTTTAGCTAGGTAAGCTATTAAATAGTTAATAACTATTTAATAGCTATTGTACCTAATTAAAATAAATTGAAATTTGCCTGTAAAATAAAAATAAATCCTAACATAGCTACAATATAATTATTATTATTTATATTGTAGCTATATTAGGGTTTATTTTAAAGGTAAGTATTTAGTTTTAAATAGGATTAATTTAGTTCATAATAGAAATATTATTTAGATTTATTAAATTAATATTTAAGTTAGGGGGTGTTAGGGTTAGTGTTAGACTTAGGTTTAGGGGTTAATAATTTTATTAAAGTGGCTGCGGTGTAGTGGGGGGCAGGATAGGGGTTAATAAATGTATTATAGGTGGCGATAGGGGTTAATAAATGTAATATGGTTGCGGCGGGTTCCGGGAGCGGCGGTTTAGGGGTTAATACATATATTATAGTTGCGGCGGGGTCAGGGAGCGGCGGTTTAGGGGTTAAACTATTTATTTAGTTGCGGCGAGGTGCGGGATCAGCAGGATAGGGGTTAATAACTTTATTATAGAGGGCGACGGTATAGGGGGGGCAGGATAGGGTTTACTAGGTATAATGTAGGTTGTGGCGGTGTCCGGGAGTGGCGGTTTAGGGGTTAATACATTTATAAGAGTTGCGGTGGGGTCTAGGAGCGGCGGTTTAGGGGTTACTAACTTTATTTAGTTGCGGGGGGCTCCGGGGGCGCCGGTATAGGGGGTAGAACAGTGTAGTTTAGTGTGGGTGCTTAGTGACAGGCTAGCAAGAAAGCTGTAAAAACGCCGAAGAGCAGCGAGATCGGATGAGTGATAACTCTCACAGTCCGCTGCTCATTGCCCCGTACTTGGTGAGTGGCTTTTTGACAGCTTTTTTGATAACTTAGGCGAATTTTTGCAGGTCCGCGACGGCGATGGTAGGCGAGCTTAGGCGGGCGTATTGGGCGGGCGAAGGCAGGAAAAGTAGATGCGTTGATAACTACCCCCCTCTGTCTTATCACTGGGGGAGAAAAGTTATACGGCAGTGTCCATCTTCTAGCTGACAGAGTATGATGAGACGAGGAAACACTCACAATATGGATTATATTATGCAGGTCATTGTTGTGAGTTTCTCTTCACTTCCCACTCAGGGGTCTATTTAACAAGGGCCGAATGGCCCCTATTCCCTTTGTTTCCGTGCGAGCCTTCAGGCTCACCGGAAACAGGACTTAAGAAGCAGCGGTCTTAAGACTGCTGCTCCTAAGCTCTGAGGCAGTATATAGCAATCCGCCCTATCATGTACGATCAGCTGATTGACACTGCAGGGGGCAGTATTGCACCAGCAGTTCACAAGAACTTCTGGTGCAATGATAAATGCCGACAGTCGCACATATATAAATAGACCCCTCAGTCTGAAGTAGCAGTTTCAACCATGTTTACCAACAGAGCCTGTACCCAGAGGAGTGCTGCATGGCTGAGGGGTTCCTACTTTAGTGGGTCACAGGGGCCTAATTTTGCACACTATTGCAGTGCTGCCTCTGTTCTCAGAGGTTCCAGATAGCACTGGGTGCTGTCATTCCGATGCCATCTTCTCACTAAGCAGAGTGTCACACTTTTTCTGTCATCAGTGGATACTTAAAGCAGAACAAAAAAAGGGAACAGTGAATGACAGAGACAGAATCTGTCACTGCTGTGCTAGTGCCCCCCCCATGTTCCAGAAGGCAGCACAAACCTGACACTACAAAAGGTTGATTCACACCCCCAAATGAGCCTGTGAAGGAGATGTCCATATGGAGCGCTAGCTATATGTGGCCATTTTACATTCAGCCAGTTACACCCCCATATGTTTTTTCCCTCTTAAAATCAGTGACAAAGCCACACATTTAGTTTTCATTAAAATGCCTGAGACGTTTTACAAATAATTACCTTAAAATGACATTGTTGCTGTTTTTGTGCAATTTCTAGAAAAGTGTTTAGGGATATTATGATGAGTTCTATTGTTGACTTACTCTTTCATTGTATAAGCTAGCAATAGTTGAAGCTATCTTTCCCACTAGAGAGTTACAAAAATCCAGAATATATAGGAAATAAGTTAAATAAGATGACAAAAATTAACTGTTTTGTGTTCACAAGTTTACCTTTACCAAATGTACCACATTCAACTTGTGTTTCAGTAGGTAATTACTAATTATTCAGGCTTACTTTATTAAAATAATGGTTTCACAACTATTGACACTGATTTGTATTCACTGGGTCCCTCCATATATGATAAAAAATAAATTAGCCTAAGATAAGAGCAAGTAGCATTGATTGTACCACCATAACCTCCAACCTATTGGCCAGCTGGTTACCCACAGATGGCCAATGAGGCGCAGACAAGTTACTTTGCTACTTTGCTTATAATATTACATAATTTGTATCATTTTTGATTGATATGA
Organism: Bombina bombina; assembly: GCF_027579735.1. Taxonomy (NCBI): domain Eukaryota; kingdom Metazoa; phylum Chordata; class Amphibia; order Anura; family Bombinatoridae; genus Bombina; species Bombina bombina. Next base: position 657,582,969 of record NC_069501.1, on the reverse strand, counting down.
GGGACCCACTTAAAACTACTACTATACTGCTAAGTATCTTAATCATTATTATCTACAATGGTTAAGAGAGGAATGAAGTTAGTTGTAGAAAGAAGAACTTCTGGATTTAAAGGGACATCATAATGCAAAAATTACAAAAAAATTATCAACCCTGCAAAGGTATTAAACACCTAGTTAAAGTACCAATTGGGAGCTGCAAAGAAATGCTGGTTCAAACCAGACATGTAGCAGTAGTCATATGGCTTGTTGTGCGACTAACACCTTGATTGGCTCATTGGCCATGTCTAATCGAGGCTAGCAGTTCTATGTGGCTTCCAAGCAATATTTTATCTAAGATTTTAACATTGTCCCTTTAACAGAAGAGCTTATAATTAGCATAGACTATAGCATAAAAGCTTAATAGGCTAAAGAGCTCTTCCAGGATTAGCCATATGGCAGCCTAAAAGATACTTTTAGTTTGTTTTTAATGAGTTTTAGATTTGTAGTGAGTCTGATACAGTTATAATATATAATAAATAGCATAAGTAATAATGTAAACAAAGAAAATTAAGAAGAGTAAGATTTGTAATCCAAATGCATTTGTAATGAATAAATCAGAATTAGTTCGGATTTATTTGTTACATTCGAATTGCCATGGACTAATCACAATTACACTAGTATTGTACAGTATATTAGGTTATATTACTCAGCTAGCTCTGTGCAGGGCACATTATGTAGCTGGTACCTGTGAGGTTGGCACTTAGGTGCGATGTGCTGTGTATTACACTAGTATTATGTACTGTATATTAGGTTATATACCTCTGCTAGCTCTGTGCATATTGTGTAGCTGGTACCTATGAGGTTGGTACTTATGTTGATTCAGATGGGTTACACCTAATATACAGTATTTAATACTAGTCTAATACACAGCACATCCCATCTAACATATACTGAACTTCCGAATTTACTAATCGAATCTGAACCGAATACATCCGAATTTATTTGAATCCGAATGCATCCGAAACTAATACATTCGAATGTATCCGAATTCGAATCGATCCAAAAAAAAAGAAATTCTGAAAAATCCAAATCGGTAGCAAACTAATTTTTCCGCCGCACACAAGTCTAGTTATAAACCCTAACAATAAAATATAACATGAAAATTATATTAAAATTGCCAAGGTTGTGACAGAGATTGTCTATGCTCATGTTTCCTACATTTTGTAGATCAAAGTATATTTATCTATACTTTATTGGTGTATATATCTATATACTCCTCATGGGACAGAATTTCAGAACATTCCTTCCACCCAGTGGTGTATTTAGGTTGCTGCGTCATCACATACTCTGCATTCTTGAACTATGCAAATTGCACATGCGTGCACATACATCACTGTAGCATCAAAAAATGATACCAACTGATCTGCTACTGCACCGGGTTGGTCGAGTTTTGGCAACCGCTACTTGAGCAGGAGTAACTGCTTCCTCCCCATGTGTAATTGATAGTTGTCACACACCGCTGAACTGGCTTCACTCAGTGTCTGTCATACCGCGCCGCGTCTTCTTTCCTGCTAGTTGCCTAGGGCTGTGTCGGGTCTGGAGGCGTGCGGCGCTGACGTCATCGCCGCATGCTCCTCTACCTCTCTGATGCCGGTCAGATGCTTGTGGTGGGAATCCTACGCCAATGTAAGTGTTCCTTGTACGATCTATCACTGCCCAAGTATAGGTGTAACTTTGTTTGCTCCTGGGTGTGTTAGATCGTACTTTTCTTACTGCCTTATTGTTATACCGCTGCTGAACTCTGCCTGTCTGACTACTCTGCCTCTTAACCCCTAAATTGCTGGATTGATATACTGCTGCTGAACCCTGCCTGTCTGACTACTCTGCTTATTAACCCTTGTTGTTCTGGATTGCCTCTTTGTTGCAGAACCCTGCCAGCCTGACCATTCTAGTGGTTTACCCTTGGACTGGTTTACTGTAGCCAAATTCTGCCTGCCTGACCATTCTAGTGGTGTGCCCTTGGACTGTTTTGCTGTTGCCAAACCCTGCCTGCCTGACCATTCTAGTGGTTTGTCTTAGGACCGCTCTGCCGTTGTCGCTGGGAACTGCCCTGCCTGTGGTGAGTGCCGCCTTCCTCATCTTACTAACTTTCTCTGCTCTAGGAAATTCACTATCTTTCCGGCTCAATGCAGGGATAATAAGACTACTGACCGAGTTCGGTCTTTTAGAGGAATATCCCATGAGCATTACAGTGTCTTATTCGTTGCTGTGGATAACAGCAGAGCTGTGACATCAACATGTTATATAAGATAAAACAGAATGGAGGGGCGCCTCATGTGTGGTATCATCTATTAATTAACAAGTCACAGAACTATTGCCAAATGGGTACTCACAAATTTGGAGAGCACACTTATGTGCTGGTAGGGGCAGGCTGCAGAATTAGAAAGGTGTGACAGCTCACCCACTTGAAGGCGCTCTTGGCGTAAGATGGTGGTGCTATAAGGGAGACAAGAAATACGGGCACCACATGTGCAGACTATTAATGGTACAACCACAACAGATTCCTTAATATGGAGGGTACTCACATATTCCCAGAGCACACCAATGTGCTTGTAGAAGCAGGCTGCAGATTGGTAGAGGTGTGGCAGCTCACCCAAACTCTAGGTATCCTGATATTTGTATGATAATGTGTTCCCTCAGGTGCTGGGCTGGTCTCTCATAGGTGAACAATGGCAGATGGTGGGTAGAAATGAATCCACTCAAAGGATAAAAGATCTATCCAAATTTATTTAAAAAAGCATAAAAGTTTAAAAACAACAGCACAATGATTGCTGATGAGAGTGGATAACAGGGTGTCCAATAATCACCCAATCATGCGTTGGGCACCCTGTTATCCACTCTCATCAGCAATCATTGTGCTGTTGTTTTTAAACTTTTATGCTTTTTTAAATAAATTTGGATAGATCTTTTATCCTTTGAGTGGATTCATTTCTACCCACCATCTGCCATTGTTCACCTATGAGAGACCAGCCCAGCACCTGAGGGAACACATTATCATACAAATATCAGGATACCTAGAGTTTGGGTGAGCTGCCACACCTCTACCAATCTGCAGCCTGCTTCTACAAGCACATTGGTGTGCTCTGGGAATATGTGAGTACCCTCCATATTAAGGAATCTGTTGTGGTTGTACCATTAATAGTCTGCACATGTGGTGCCCGTATTTCTTGTCTCCCTTATAGCACCACCATCTTACGCCAAGAGCGCCTTCAAGTGGGTGAGCTGTCACACCTTTCTAATTCTGCAGCCCGCCCCTACCAGCACATAAGTGTGCTCTCCAAATTTGTGAGTACCCATTTGGCAATAGTTCTGTGACTTGTTAATTAATAGATGATACCACACATGAGGCGCCCCTCCATTCTGTTTTATCTTATATAGTACCACCTGGACCATCCAGTGAGGAGGAGGCAGCCGCTACAGCAATCGTTATCCTTTGAAGAACGTATAAAGGACTGTCTAATTTTTCACAATTGCAAGTGTATTTTCACTACAGTATCTAAGAATTTACTGTTTTCTGCCTTTATTGTGTATATACTCATCTATGATAGCTTAACATTGCCCCATCATATATACTTTTGTTCTAGATTATTGATTATACTGCATCTTGAGCGCCCCCTTCAGCGATTAGGTTTTTTCAGTATAGACATCAACATGTTAGTACATATCGTTATGCGCCTGGTTGCAATTTTCTATCACATTGTCCTGCACATGCGCAGAACAATGAGGTTCCACATTCTGATAGGTCCCAGCTGATCAGCAGTAACGTCAAAATCTGCAACGAGTATCCCATCAAAATTTGCTACCACAGTATCCTGCGCATGAGTAGAACACCAAGGTTACACATTCCAACAGGATCCAGCTGATTTGTGGTGATGTCGTTGTGCATTTAAAGACACATCAGAAAGAAAGAGGAAACTCCAAACACAAGTTCCCATAAAAAGGACATGGCAGAACTATGTAAAAAAAGTATATTGCGCTTTATTGAAAATACAAAAGACCATAGTTTACCACCACCTGATATAAATTACTTTAAAAAAAACACATACACATGTGATGATCACAGTAGCGACAGTACTAAACATACCCTAGCATGTCCCTAAGCCGGCTACTAACAGATTCAGTTTGTATCACCGGGCACTCAAGTGTCAACTGACACACTCCGGATTGATAATATTCACAATGACAACTGCAAATCCTGAAAATGTTCCAGTGGCTCCAGGCACTTAGTGTATCAAACACGCCCAGGGTATCGGCCACTTTAATAGCCTGTTGTATCACACTGTAAATCTGCCAGAAAATGTCCTGCGACCAGGTAGCAAGACTTAAGCCCAACAACTTACCTCCACGGTCCCGTACTGCGGTAAGCTCTGTCGGCATTCTACTTCTTTGCTGTGGACATCCTTCTGTGGAGCGGTAAGATGGCTCTTCACTTGCGATTTCTGTCTTTCTCAAACCCTGGCATCCTCCTCCATCACACGTGTGTAGTTGCAACAGTAGGTGTAATTACGTTCCCAGCATTATGCATTTCGCCCCTCCCCCTCAAGTGCTGGATTCAGGGCTTCATCATATCTGCGCATTGTGCACATGCGCACAACAGGTGTTATGTCGAAAATATCTACCTTGTCGGAATTGTGGAATTCAATTATGTAATGAGCAGCATGTGCACATGCAGGTAGCAAATCTCGACGAGGGAACTGATCTAGTGCTTCCATGCCATTGTTAAAGCAAATTTCTACAGTCATATTGTTCTTACTTTGGTAGCGATTAATTTACTGTACAAACGCGTTGTAGTAGGCATTTGGGGCAAATGTAAGCACTATTGGAACCCGGGTTTAAATTGAATTTTTTTTTTAAATGGAAATATAATTGTTCATAACAGTGTATTGTTTAAGTGTATGTGACATCTAGTATATTAAATTCATTAACTGTTTGCTACATTGTACAGTTAATGAATTGCTACCAGAGTAAGAACAATGTGACTGTCAAAATTTGCTACCAAGTTGAACTGCACATATGCACATGTCTGTGGCCACTTTAACAATGCAATGAAAACACTAGATCAGTTCCCTTGTCGAGATTTGCTTGACATGCGCATGCCGCTCGTTACATAACTGCATTCCACACATTCCTTTTAAACATATGTGGAGTGGCAATAATACTCAGTCCCATTTACACAAGTGATTCAGAGGATGACAAAGGTGCCACTCCCAAGGCAAATGACAATTCAAGATGCTATCCAAAGTTCCAGTGTCACGGTCAGCTCTTCATAAGGATGAAATTTAGAATTGTTATAACAAAGGAGAAAAGAAGGCACTCCAATGGCACAATATCTTTTGTTTCAAGTCACCTCATAAAGAGGACTCCGTAATGATCGATACTCACAAAATAAACGCACTTATGTCAAAGTGCAGTTACAGCAGTTTGGGTATTCAAAAACTCCCCAATTAACTAGCTAACCTCCAGTCATCAATAGATCAGTAAATTTACCAAGTACTAAACCAATTCAGTGTCCCCCAGCGATCAGAGTAATGATAAATCACCATTTAGGACTCAGGTATTACTTAAAATTTTTCTCCCAAGTCCAAAGCTTACTTGAAAATTGGTTTAATAAAAGTGTGTAGTACACAATAAAAACAAATTATTTCACATATGTGTATTACAATAATCAGTGTAATTAATGACTTCCAAAGAACGTGTATATGATATTAAAAAGCCTGCAGTACCTTTTACTATTGATATGTTTCCTCCATAAACGATATTGAAGAATCCCAGTATGTTGTTCTCCTCCATCTTGGTGAAGTTATTTTCGCGCCACTCTAAAACCCAAAATAGCCAATTGGTGTGGATTATACTGATGTCAATCAAAGTGCTCCTTGATTGCACGCCCACTGACCCAACTGGGTGATTCGACTCACATGACCAAACTGCCAACAGGCTGGCTACTTGGTCAAGTGCAAGTGGAACATCTATTTTTAATTTACATTATATAAACATGTAATAAAATCTCTTTCATATATACTACTGAGGAAAAAAATATGTTAACGTGTTTTTCCCTCAAGAACTCATCATCTAAATATTCTGAGCAAGTGGGTACACCATATCCTTACATTCTTTAACTTACTTCCAGACCCTGCTTTTTGAAGAAAAAAAAAAGTACTCATTGATTGTTAATTCATATATTGTGCTCAGTTGCTTTGAAAAAGTAAAGGGATAGAGTTATTTTACAATGCTTGATATATTTTGCAGCCCCCCTCTTGTGAAAACTAGTGTATTTACATGATGATTGCAAATATTACCTGTTATGAGATGGCAAAGGCAGTGAGTACCCCCACAAAAAAACCCTGCCTCCAGAGAATATTTTACATCTATTAATTATCTGACTTTTTATATGTAGAAACATTTCCATATACAGTAGCTAGAAGTGTTATATGGGAGGGAAAAGCATGGCAATGTTGTATGTTATTACAACGCAAAGCATACTCTATTTCCGTGTTCAATGACAAATCATGCTGTAGCCAATCGTATCACGCCCCCTTTGGCGTCAAGCGAGTTAATAATAATGCCCCTAGTTTTGACGCCAAAGGGGGCATGATACAATTGGCTACAAAATGATTTTTCATTGAATACAGAAATAGAGTATGCGTTGCTGGTGGAGAAATGGCGCAATGTATAACAACATGAAAGGGCAATTATTTACATAATTTAGTGTTTACATTGATTTTCATGAATGAAAGTGCCCATCATTTACTTTTTTATTACAAATATTGTTAATATAATAGGTTAACTTTCTTCTGTTATGTGTGATCAGTCCACGGGTCATCATTACTTCTGGGATATAACTCCTCCCCAACAGGAAATGCAAGAGGATTCACCCAGCAGAGCTGCATATAGCTCCTCCCCTCTACGTCAGTCCCAGTCATTCTCTTGCACCCAACGACTAGATAGGATGTGTGAGAGGACTATGGTGATTATACTTAGTTTTTATGACTTCAATCAAAAGTTTGTTATTTTACAATAGCACCGGAGCGTGTTATTACTTCTCTGGCAGAGTTTGAGGAAGAATCTACCAGAGTTTTTTACTATGATTTTAACCGGAGTAGTTAAGATCATATTGCTGTTCTCGGCCATCTGAGGGAGGTAAAAGCTTCAGATCAGGGGACAGCGGGCAGATGAATCTGCATTGAGGTATGTAGCAGTTTTTATTTTCTGAATGGAATTGATGAGAAAATCCTGCCATACCGTTATAATGACATGTATGTATACATTTCAGTATTCTGGGGATGGTATTTCACCGGAACTACTCTGTTAAAAGTCACTAATCCTTTTAATAAGTATTTATCATGTTAAACGTTTTTGCTGGAATGTAGAATCGTTTACATTTCTGAGGTACTGAGTGAATAAATATTTGGGCATTATTTTCCACTTGGCAGTTGTTTGCTTTTAATTGTGACAGTTTCGTTTCTCTTCACTGCTGTGTGTGAGGGGGAGGGGCCGTTTTTGGCGCTCTTTGCTACGCATCAAAAATTTCCAGTCAGCTACTCTTATATTTCCTGCATGATCCGGTTCATCTCTGACAGATCTCAGGGGTCTTCAAACTTCTTTGGAGGGAGGTAGATTCTCTCAGCAGAGCTGTGAGAATTTTATATTGACTGTGAATAAAAACGTTGCTCTGTAATTTTTTATGTCAAATTTAATTATTGTTATTTTACTAATGGGAACAAACCTTTACTAAAAGTTGTGTTGTTTTAAAGTTTGATGCTATAACTGTTTTTCAGTTCATTATTTTAACTGTCATTTAATCGTTTAGTACCTCTTTGAGGCACAGTACGTTTTTGCTAAAAAAGATTATAACCAAGTTGCAAGTTTATTGCTAGTGTGTTAAACATGTCTGACTCAGAGGAAGATATCTGTGTCATTTGTTCCAATGCCAAGGTGGAGCCCAATAGAAATTTATGTACTAACTGTATTGATGCTACTTTAAATAAAAGTCAATCTGTACAATTTGAACAAATTTCACCAAACAGCGAGGGGAGAGTTATGCCGACTAACTCGCCTCACGCGGCAGTACCTGCATCTCCCGCCCGGGAGGTGCGTGATATTATGGCGCCTAGTACATCTGGGCGGCCATTACAGATAACATTACAAGATATGGCTACTGTTATGACTGAAGTTTTGTCTAAATTACCAGAACTAAGAGGCAAGCGTGATCACTCTGGGGTGAGAACAGAGTGCGCTGACAATACTAGGGTCATGTCTGATACTGCGTCACAGCTTGCAGAGCATGAGGACGGAGAGCTTCATTCTGTGGGTGACGGTTCTGATCCAAACAGATTGGATTCAGATATTTCAAATTTTAAATTTAAATTGGAGAACCTCCGTGTATTACTAGGGGAGGTTTTAGCAGCTCTCAATGATTGTAACACCGTTGCAATACCAGAGAAATTGTGTAGGTTGGATAAATACTTTGCGGTACCGGCGAGTACTGACGTTTTTCCTATACCTAAGAGACTAACTGAAATTGTTACTAAGGAGTGGGATAGACCCGGTGTGCCGTTCTCACCCCCTCCAATATTTAGAAAGATGTTTCCAATAGACGCCACCACTCGGGACTTATGGCAAACGGTCCCTAAGGTGGAGGGAGCAGTTTCTACTTTAGCTAAGCGTACCACTATCCCGGTGGAGGATAGCTGTGCTTTTTCAGATCCAATGGATAAAAAATTAGAGGGTTACCTTAAGAAAATGTTTGTTCAACAAGGTTTTATATTGCAACCCCTTGCATGTATCGCGCCGATTACGGCTGCGGCAGCATTTTGGATTGAGTCTCTGGAAGAGAACCTTAGTTCATCTACGCTAGACGACATTACGGACAGGCTTAGAGTCCTTAAACTAGCTAATTCATTCATTTCGGAGGCCGTAGTACATTTAACCAAACTTACGGCTAAGAACTCAGGATTCGCCATCCAGGCACGTAGGGCGCTGTGGCTAAAATCCTGGTCAGCTGATGTTACTTCTAAGTCCAAATTACTTAATATACCTTTCAAGGGGCAGTCTTTATTTGGGCCCGGTTTGAAAGAAATTATCGCTGACATTACAGGAGGTAAGGGCCACGCCCTACCTCAAGACAAAGCCAAAGCTAAGGCTAGACAGTCTAATTTTCGTCCCTTTCGGAATTTCAAAACAGGAGCAGCATCAACCTCCACTGCACCAAAACAGGAGGGAGCTGTTGCTCGTTACAGGCAAGGCTGGAAACCTAACCAGTCCTGGAACAAGGGCAAGCAGGCCAGGAAACCTGCTGCTGCCCCAAAGACAGCATGAACCGAGAGCCCTCGATCCGGGACCGGATCTAGTGGGGGGCAGACTTTCTCTCTTCGCCCAGGCCTGGGCAAGAGATGTTCAGGATCCCTGGGCGCTAGAGATCATATCTCAGGGATACCTTCTAGACTTCAAATTATCTCCCCCAAGAGGGAGATTTCATCTGTCAAGGTTGTCAACAAACCAGATAAAGAAAGAAGCGTTTCTACGCTGTGTACAAGATCTGTTATTAATGGGAGTGATCCATCCGGTTCCGCGGTCGGAACAAGGACAAGGGTTCTACTCAAACCTGTTTGTGGTTCCCAAAAAAGAGGGAACTTTCAGGCCAATCTTAGATTTAAAGATTCTAAACAAATTCCTAAGAGTTCCATCGTTCAAAATGGAAACTATTCGGACAATCTTACCCATGATCCAAAAGGGTCAGTACATGACCACAGTGGATTTAAAAGATGCTTACCTTCACATACCGATTCACAAAGATCATCACCGGTACCTAAGGTTTGCCTTCTTAGACAGGCACTACCAGTTTGTAGCTCTTCCATTCGGATTGGCTACGGCTCCAAGAATCTTCACAAAGGTTCTGGGTGCCCTTCTGGCGGTACTAAGACCGCGAGGGATTTCGGTAGCTCCGTATCTAGACGACATTCTAATACAAGCTTCAAGCTTTCAAACTGCCAAGTCTCATACAGAGTTAGTTCTGGCATTTCTAAGGTCGCATGGATGGAAAGTGAACGAAAAGAAGAGTTCTCTTTTTCCTCTCACAAGAGTTCCATTCTTGGGGACTCTTATAGATTCTGTAGAAATGAAGATTTACCTGACAGAAGACAGGTTAACAAAGCTTCTAAATGCATGCCGTGTCCTTCATTCCATTCAACACCCGTCAGTAGCTCAATGCATGGAGGTGATCGGCTTAATGGTAGCGGCAATGGACATAGTACCTTTTGCACGCCTACACCTCAGACCGCTGCAATTGTGCATGCTAAGTCAGTGGAATGGGGATTACTCAGATTTGTCCCCTACTCTGAATCTGAATCAAGAGACCAGAAATTCTCTTCTATGGTGGCTTTATCGGCCACACCTGTCCAGGGGGATGCCATTCAGCAGGCCAGACTGGACAATTGTAACAACAGACGCCAGCCTACTAGGTTGGGGCGCTGTCTGGAATTCTCTGAAGGTTCAGGGACTATGGAATCAGGAGGAGAGTCTCCTTCCAATAAACATTCTGGAATTGAGAGCAGTTCTCAATGCCCTTCAGGCTTGGCCCCAATTAACAACTCGGGGGTTCATCAGGTTTCAGTCGGACAACATCACGACTGTAGCTTACATCAACCATCAGGGAGGGACAAGAAGCTCCCTAGCAATGATGGAAGTATCAAAGATAATTCGCTGGGCAGAGTCTCACTCTTGCCACCTGTCAGCAATCCACATCCCGGGAGTGGAGAACTGGGAGGCGGATTTTTTGAGTCGCCAGACTTTTCATCCGGGGGAGTGGGAACTTCATCCGGAGGTCTTTGCCCAAATACTTCGACGTTGGGGCAAACCAGAGATAGATCTCATGGCGTCTCGCCAGAACGCCAAACTTCCTCACTACGGGTCCAGATCCAGGGATCCGGGAGCGGTTCTGATAGATGCTTTGACAGCACCTTGGAACTTCGGGATGGCTTATGTGTTTCCACCCTTCCCGCTGCTTCCTCGATTGATTGCCAAAATCAAACAGGAGAGAGCATCAGTGATTCTAATAGCGCCTGCATGGCCACGCAGGACTTGGTATGCAGATCTAGTGGACATGTCATCCTGTCCGCCTTGGTCTCTACCTCTAAGACAGGACCTTCTGATACAGGGTCCATTCAAACATCAAAATCTAACTTCTCTGAAGCTGACTGCTTGGAAATTGAACGCTTGATTTTATCAAAACGTGGTTTTTCTGAGTCGGTTATTGATACCCTGATACAGGCTAGGAAGCCTGTTACCAGAAAGATTTACCATAAAATATGGCGTAAATACCTATACTGGTGCGAATCCAAACGTTACTCCTGGAGTAAGGTTAGGATCCCTAGGATATTGTCCTTTCTACAAGAAGGTTTAGAAAAGGGTTTATCAGCTAGTTCATTAAAGGGACAGATTTCAGCTCTGTCCATCTTGTTACACAGGCGTCTGTCAGAAAATCCAGACGTCCAGGCTTTTTGTCAGGCTTTAGCTAGGATCAAGCCTGTGTTTAAAGCTGTTGCTCCGCCATGGAGTTTAAACTTAGTTCTTAACGTTTTACAGGGTGTTCCGTTTGAACCCCTTCATTCCATTGATATAAAATTGTTATCTTGGAAAGTTCTGTTTTTAATGGCTATTTCCTCGGCTCGAAGAGTCTCTGAGTTATCAGCCTTACATTGTGATTCTCCTTATCTGATTTTTCACTCAGACAAGGTAGTTCTGCGTACTAAACCTGGGTTCTTACCTAAGGTAGTCACTAACAGGAATATCAATCAAGAGATTGTTGTTCCATCCTTGTGTCCAAATCCTTCTTCAAAGAAGGAACGTCTTCTACACAATCTGGATGTAGTTCGTGCCCTCAAGTTCTACTTGCAGGCAACTAAAGATTTTCGCCAAACTTCTTCCCTGTTTGTCGTTTATTCTGGACAGAGGAGAGGTCAAAAAGCTTCTGCTACCTCTCTCTCTTTTTGGCTTCGTAGCATAATACGTTTAGCCTATGAGACTGCTGGACAGCAGCCTCCTGAAAGAATTACAGCTCACTCCACTAGAGCTGTGGCTTCCACTTGGGCCTTTAAGAATGAGGCCTCTGTTGAACAGATTTGCAAGGCTGCAACTTGGTCTTCGCTTCATACTTTTTCCAAATTTTACAAATTTGACACTTTTGCTTCTTCGGAGGCTATTTTTGGGAGAAAGGTTCTTCAGGCAGTGGTTCCTTCTGTATAATGAGCCTGCCTATCCCTCCCGTCATCCGTGTACTTTTGCTTTGGTATTGGTATCCCAGAAGTAATGATGACCCGTGGACTGATCACACATAACAGAAGAAAACATAATTTATGCTTACCTGATAAATTCCTTTCTTCTGTTGTGTGATCAGTCCACGGCCCGCCCTGTTTTAAGGCAGGTAAATATCTTTTAAATTATACTCCAGTCACCACTTCACCCTTGGTTACTCCTTTCTCGTTGATTCTTGGTCGAATGACTGGGACTGACGTAGAGGGGAGGAGCTATATGCAGCTCTGCTGGGTGAATCCTCTTGCATTTCCTGTTGGGGAGGAGTTATATCCCAGAAGTAATGATGACCCGTGGACTGATCACACAACAGAAGAAAGGAATTTATCAGGTAAGCATAAATTATGTTTTTCCATCACTTTAAGGCCAAGTTCAAATGGATATGAATAGCACTATCAAGCAGTGAATTTGTTTTGTGCAGAAAATACTTCCACAGCCACATTCAGATTTAATAAAGAGTAAGACTGAAAATATAGCAAACATTTACAGGAATCAGCTGAATGATGTATATCATGTCACTTCTCATAATAAAAAGAATGAAAGAGATTATACTTGAGTAAAATAATTAAGGTGAAACTCATTTATAAGCCTGGATGGGGCATTTTAATTCACCATCCACCCCAAGTAAAGATATACAGTATAACAGCAACCTGCCACCATAGTGCCTCCAAAACAATGTTTATTAATAGTTCTGACTGTCATGGTTATATAGTCACCCACATCATGTCAGCGGCCACTAAAATGGTGCTGCAGATGTTTCCAAACAAAACTCATTTTCATCAGCATTTTAGTGACCCCATGCAGATTCAGCTTCTTAGTTTAGTCATGAGCCAAGATGATTTTCATACAGGATAATACAGGGTATAGATAGGTTAATTATTCAGATTTCCCAAAATGCATGATGGTGGCATAATCTGTATTTTTGAGAAAGATTGCATTTGGCTTAGGCTGAATATTGCTGAAACATATATAGAAGTACAGCGTATCAAGTCAACATAATTTCCTGCAAGAATATATACAAATTCTGAATGTTTTCCTTGTAATGCATTTGGTTGAAAGTGGGGTATTTGATGTTACTATAAAGGAACTTTTGCACTTGGATCTGGCTAAATGTAACTGTAACATGAAGAGAGACACCTAATGTAAGTCTGTGTGTGTGAGCCATAAAAAGTCATATTCAGATTTTGCCCACTAAAATAAATGGATTTGAAGGTTAAAGTTGCCAATTTAAAACCACTTCCCAAGTAAAATGTTTCTTGGCACAAACAACTGTTTAGCACATAAAGACAACATAAACAATGATGAACCAAGATTATTTTCATACAGGAAAACTTGCCTACTGGTATATATTCCATTTAAATACCATGGCCTCTATTTATCAAGCTGTCTACTTACCTGCATTCGACGGCTCCAATACGCTCGCCTAAGATCGCCTAACATTGAATACACCAAATTTATCAAGAAAGCTGTCAAAAAGCCGCGCACCAAGTACGGTGCGATGAGCAGCGGACTGTTGTTAACTAACAGTCATTGATCTCGATGCTCTTCGGCTTATTTGCAGCTTTCTTGCTACCCTGTCACTTAGCACCCACACTATACTATACAGTTTTACCCCCTAAACCGCTGCTCCCGGAGCCCCCCGCAACTAAATAAACTTATTAACCCTAAACCGCTGCTCCTGGACCCCGCCGCAACTATAATACATATATTAACCCCTAAACTGCCACTCCCGGACCCCGCCGCCACCTACATAAAGTTATTAACCCCTATCCTGCCGATCCTGGACCCCACCACAACTAAATAAATTGTTTAACCCCTAAACCGCCGCTCCCGGAGCCCGCCGCCACCTACATTATATATATTAACCCCCATCCTGCCCCCTCTACACCGCCGCCACTATAATAAAGTTATTAACCCCTAAACCTAAGTCTAACCCTAACCCTAACACCCCCTAACTTAGGAGCAAATATCCTAGTTTTTATCACTTTTCCCTAGCTGAGCTCCACAGACATGCGACTGCTCTAAATGGCGGTTAGCTCCGCCCCCCCAACACCCCCTAACTTAAATATAATTTAAATACATCTAAATAAATATTACTATTATTAACTAAATTATTCCTATTTAAAACTAAATACTTACCTATAAAATAAACCCTAAGATAGCTATAATATATTTAATAATTACATTGTAGCTATTTTAGGATTTATTTTTATTTTACAGGCAACTTTGTATTTATTTTTATTTATACTATTGTTTACTAGGTATAATAGTTATTAAATAGTTATTAACTATTTAATAACTACCTAGCTAAAATAAAGACAAAATTACCTGTAAAATAAAACCTAACCTAAGTTACAATTACACCTAACACTACACTATCATTAAAATAATTACATAAATTAACTACAATTAAATAAAACTAATTACAATTAAATAAAATTAACTAAAGTACAAAAAAAACAAACACTAAATTACAGAAAATAAAAAAAAATACAAGAATTTTAAACTAATTACACCTACTCTAATCCCCCTAATAAAATAAAAAAGCCCCTCAAAATAATAAATTTCCCTACCCTATACTAAATTACAAATAGCCCTTAAAAGGGCCTTTTGCGGGGAATTGCCCCAAAGTAATCAGCTCTTTTACCTGAAAAAAAGAAATACAATACCCCCCCAACATTACAACCCACCACCCACACACCCAACCCTACTCTAAAACCCACCCAAACCCCCTTAAAAAAACCTAACACTAACCCCCTGAAGATCACCCTACCTTGAGCCGTCTTCACCCAGCCGGGCACAAGTGGACCTCCAGAGGGGCAGAAGTCTTCATCCGATCCGGGCAGAAGAGGACATCCAGACCGGCAGAAGTCTTCATCCAGGCGGCATTTTCTATCTTCATCCATCCGGAGCGGATCCATGTTCAATCCATCCGATGCGGAGCATCCTCTTCCATCGACGTCCTAACGAAGAATGAAGGTTCCTTTAAATGACGTCATCCAAGATGGTATCCCTTGAATTCCGATTGGCTGATAGGATTCTATCAGCCAATCGGAATTAAGGTAGGAAAAATCCTTTTGGATGATCCAATCAGCCAATAGGATTGAGCTTGCATTCTATTGGCTGATTGGAACAGCCAATAGAATGCAAGCTCAATCCTATTGGCTGATTGGATCAGCCAATAGGATTTTTCCTAACTTAATTCCGATTGGCTGATAGAATCCTATCAGCCAATCGGAATTCAAGGGACGCCATCTTGGATAACGTCATTTAAAGGAACCTTCATTCTTCGTTAGGACGTCGATGGAAGAGGATGCTCCGCGTCGGATGGATTGAAGATGGACCCGATCCGCTCCGGATGGATGAAGATAGAAGATGCCACCTGGATGAAGACTTCTGCCGATCTGGATGTCCTCTTCTGCCCGGATCGGATGAAGACTTCTGCCCCTCTGAAGGTCCACTTGTGCCCGGCTGGTTGAAGATCAGGTAAGCATAAATTTCCTTTTCTTCTACTAGATACGACAAGTCCACGGATTCATCCTTACTTGTAGGATACAATACCAAAGCTACAGGACACGGATGAACGGGAGGGACAAGACAGATGGTTAAACAGAAGGCACCACTGCTTGAAGAACTTTTCTCCCAAAATAGCCTCAGAAGAAGCAAAAGTATCAAATTTGTAAAATTTGGAAAAGGTATGAAGGGAGGACCAAGCCGCAGCCTTACAAATCTGTTCAACAGAAGCATCGTTTTTAAAAGCCCATGTGGATGCCACCGCTCTAGTAGAATGAGCTGTAATTTTGTCAGGAGGCTGCTGTCCAGCAGTCTCGTATGCCAAACGGATGATGCTTTTCAGCCAAAAAGAAAGAGAGGTAGCCGTAGCTTTTTGACCCCTACGCTTTCCAGAATACACAACAAATAAAGAGGATGTTTGACGGAAATCCTTAGTCGCTTGTAAGTAAAACTTCAAGGCACGAACCATGTCCAAGTTATGTAATAGACGCTCCTTCTTAGAAGAAGGATTAGGACATAGAGAAGGAACAACAATTTCCTGATTAATATTCTTATTTGAAACAACCTTAGGAAGGAATCCAGGTTTAGTGCGCAAAATCACCTTATCAGAATGGAATATAAGATAAGGCGAGTCACATTGTAATGCAGAAAGCTCAGAAACTCTTCTAGCAGAAGAGATAGCAACTAAAAACAAAACTTTCCAAGATAGAAGCTTAATATCTATGGAATGCATGGCTTCAAACGGAACCCCTTGAAGAACATTTAGAACTAAATTCAAACTCCATGGTGGAGCAACAGGTTTAAACACAGGCTTGATTCTAACTAAAGCCAGACAAAACAACTGAACGTCTGGGACATCAGCCAGACGCTTGTGTAGTAAGATTGACAAAGCAGAAATCTGTCCCTTTAAGGAACTAGCTGATAATCCATTCTCCAATCTTTCTTGGAGAAAGGACAAAATCCTAGGAATCCTGATCTTACTCCATGAGTAGCCCTTGGATTCGCACCAATAAAGATATTTACGCCATATCTTATGGTAAATTTTCCTAGTGACAGACTTTCAAGCCTGAATCAAGGTATCAATGACTGACTCAGAGAATCCCCGCTTAGATAAAATCAAGAGTTCAATCTCCAGGCAGTCAGTTGCAGAGAAATTAAATTTGGATGTTGGAACGGACCTTGAATGAGAAGGTCCTGTCTCAGTGGCAGTTTCCATGGTGGCAGAGATGACATTTCCACCAGATCTGCATACCAAGTCCTGCGTGGCCACGCAGGCGCTATCAAGATTACCGAAGCCCTCTCCTGTTTGATTCTTGCAATCAGACGAGGTAGGAGAGGAAAAGGAGGAAACACATAAGCCAGGTTGAACAACCAATGTACTGCTAGAGCATCTCTCAGTACTGCTTGAGGATCCAGTGATTTGGACCCGTAACAAGGAAGTTTGGCATTCTGACGAGATGCCATTAGATCCAATTCCAGTGTGCCCCATTGATGAATCAATGCTGCAAACACCTCCGGATGGAGCTCCCACTCCCCCGGATGAAAAGTCCCAGTTCTCCACTCCTGGGATATAGATTGCTGATAGATGGCAAGAGTGAGTGGAATATTTATTGGTAGTAGGGACTCCTCCTGAGTCCAAACACCCTGAGCCTTCAGGGAATTCCAGACTGCACCCCAGCCCAAGAGGCTGGCGTCTGTCGTCACTATGACCCATTCTGGCCTGCGGAAGCACATTCCCTGGGACAGATGATCCTGTGACAACCACCAATGAAGAGAGTCTCTGGTCTCTAGATCCAGATTTATCCGAGGAGATAAATCCGCATAATCCCCATTCCACTGTCTGAGCATGCACAGCTGCAGTGATCTGAGATGCAAGCAAGCAAACTGAACTATGTCCATTGCCACTACCATTAACCCAATGACCTCCATACACTGGGCCACTGATGGCCGAGAAATGGAATGAAGTGCTCGGCAAGTAGTTAGGATCTTTGACTTTCTGACCTCCGTCAGAAAATTTTTCATGTCTACCGAGTCTATCAGAGTTCCTAGGAATGGAACTCTTGTCAGTGGAACTAGTGAACTCTTTTGTATGTTCACCTTCTACCCGTGAGTTCTTAGAAAAGCCAACACGATGTCCGTTCGAGATTTGGCTAGATGGTAAGTTGACGCCTGAATCAAAATATCGTCCAGATAGGGCACCACTGCTATGCCTCACGGCCTTAGAACCACCAGAAGGGACCCTAGCACCTTTGTGAAAATCCTGGGAGCTGTGGCCAACCTGAAAGGGAGGGCCACAAACTGGTAATGTTTGTCCAGGAAGGAAAACCTGAGGAACTGGTGATGATCTTTGTGGATAGGAATGTGAAGATATGCATCCTTCAAATCCACGGTGGTCATATATTGACCCTCCTGGATCATTGGTAAAATTGTTGGTATGGTGTCCATCTTGAACGATGGGACTCTGAGAAATTTGTTTAGACTTTTGAGATCTAAAATCGGTCTGAAGGTTCCCTCTTTTTTGGGAACTACGAACAGATTTGAGTAAAACCCCTGTTCTAATTTTGGAACTGGGCAGATTACACCCACGGTATATAGGTCTTCTACACAGCGTAAGAACGCCTCTCTTTTTGTCTGGTCTACAGACAAACATGAAAGATGAAATCTCCCTCTTGGGAGAGAATCCTTGAATTCTAGTCGATACCCCTGGGTCACTATTTCTAATGCCAAGGGATCCTGAAGTCTCTTGCCCAAGCCTGAGTGAAGAGAGAAAGTCTGCCCCCTACTAGATCCGGTCCCGGATCGGGGGCTGCCCCTTCATGCTGTCTTGGTAGCAGCAGCAGGCTTCTTGGCCTGTTTACCTTTATTCCAGGTCTGGTTAGGTCTCCAGACTGACTTGGATTGTGCAAAGTTTCCCTCCTGCTTGGTGGCGGAGGAGGAAGTAGAGGGACCACCTTTAAAGTTTCGAAAGGAACGAAAATTATTCTGTTTGGTCCTCATTTTTACCGTCTTGTCCTGAGGAAGGGCATGACCTTTACCTCCAGTAATGTCGGAAAGGATCTAATTTAGTTCAGGCCCGAATAGGGTCTTACCCTTAAAAGGAATAGCTAAAAGCTTGGAATTAGATTACACATCAGCAGACCAAGACTTAAGCCATAACGCTCTACGCGCTAAAATGGCAAAGCCTGCATTCTTTGCCGCTGATTTAGCCATTTGGAAAGCGGCATCTGTAATAAAGGAATTAGCTAACTTGAGAGCCTTAATTCTATCAAAAATATCATCTAATGTGGTCTCAACCTTAAGAGACTCCTCTAGAGCCTCAAACCAAAAAGCTGCTGCAGTAGTTACTGGAACAATGCACGCTATAGGTTGTAGAAGAAAACCCTGATGAATAAACAATTTCTTTAGAAGACCCTCTATTTTTTATCCATAGGATCTTTGAAAGCACAACTGTCCTCAATAGGTATAGTTGTACGCTTAGCCAGGGAAGAAATAGCTCCCTCCACCTTAGGGACCGTCTGCCACGAATCCCGAATGGTGTCAGATATGGGAAACATTTTCTTAAAAGTAGGAGGGGGAGAGAACGGAATGCCTGGTCTATCCCATTCCTTAGTAACAATGTCCAAAATTCTTCTAGGAACTGGAAAAACATTAGTGTAAGTAGGGACCTCTAGATATTTATCCATTTTACACAATTTTCTGGTGGGATGACAATAGGGTCACAATCATCCAGAGTCGCTAAAACCTCCCTGAGTAACAAGCGGAGGTGTTCAAGCTTAAACTTAAAGGCCGTCACATCTGAGTCTGTTTGAGGGAACATCTTTCCTGAATCAGAAAGCTCTCCCTCAGACAGCAATTCCCCCACCCCCAAATCAGAACACTGTGAGGGTACATCGGAGATGGCCAATAAAGCATCAGAGGGCTCAGCATTTACTCTAATACCGGATCTACTGCGCTTACCCTGTAAACCTGACAGTTTAGATAATACCTCTGTAAGGGTAGTAGACATAACTGCAGCGATATCTTGCAGGGTGAAAGAATTAGACGCGCTAGGAGTACTAGGCGTCGCTTGAGCGGGTGTTAAAGGTTGTGACACTTGGGGAGAATTAGTTGGCATAACCTGATTCTCTTATGACTGAGAATCATCCTGAGACATACTTTTATCACCTAAAATAAGTTATTTGCAAATTAAGGCCCTTTCAGTACATGAGGGACACATTTTAAGTGGGGGTTCCACAATGGCTTCTAAACACATAGAACATTGGCTTTCCTCAATGTCAGACATGTTAAAAGAGGCTAGTAATGACCACAAACAGGCTTGAAAACATTTTATTTAGTGAAAAAAATAACAATCTGAAAAACGGTACTGCGCCTTTAAGAGAAAAAAAGCGTACAATTTTTCCAAAACTTCTCTAAAATGATATAATTATCCCAATTTTAGTATATATGTGTCTTATCTTGCCAGCTAAGATTGCACCACAAGAAAGGAATGCTTAACCCTTAATGGCCAAAAACGTTGTTCAAAAAACGTTATAAAATGAACCAATCAACCCCCTGCACCAGAGCTGTGGCGCCTACCTGCCCTCAGGGGTCTGTAAAAAACACTCTAACACTTCGAATAGGCCAAATATTTCCTTTGAGGCCCACAGGAGCTGGAGCTTGCTGCTTGCATGGGGAATTCAACTGCGCATCTGAGGCGCAAAATTAGGCCCGCCCATCTACATTGATGTCTCACTACCTTGTAAAAACTGCTATAAAGCGGTCTAGAACCTAGCCATGTGGGTTTCCATATACCCAGGTCTTAAAGAAAGCCATGTGAACCCTCCAGTGCCATCAAAATAAAAACGTTTGCTTTACACACAAAAAACGTTAATTGCCTTCCAAATATAAAATCGTGTTGTTCCCAACAAACATTATGTCATCAGTGTCAACCATTTTTGCAGCCCAAAACATACAGGTCCCAGTAATACCCTTCTATTTCACATGTAGGATTACTGTTTACCCCTTCCCTTATGGGAATACTGTCAGCCAGTTCTGAAATAACACAGTCTCTCCAGAAAAAAATTACTGAACATTCCTCAATGCTTATAGCATGAAAACCGTTCCTCACACTGAAGTTTCTCAAGTACTCCTCAGCCATTCTGTGGGAACTACACTGGATCTTAAATGGTATGTTCAGTTTACATGCTGTTATCAATCAGCTGGATTACGAGTTTTGAGTGCTATAGGGAAATTAACGACCGCCACAAAAGCTACGTTAATTCACCTCCCTATAGCACTGCTATTACAAGTTTACAAAAAGCAGGCTTGTGCAGGCGATATGGTGGCGTTAAGCTCCATACCGCACCGAAATACAAGCGCTGCTTTGACGTGCTCGTGCACGATTTCCCCATAGACATCAATGGGGAGAGCCGGCAAAAAAGAGCCTAACACCTGCGATCGCGGAAACAAAAGCTCCGTAACGCAGCCCCATTGATGTCTATGGGGAAAGAAAAAGTTATGTTTAAACCTAACACCCTAATATAAACCCCGAGTCTAAACACCCCTAATCTGCTGCCCCTAACATCGCCGCCACCTACATTACAGTTATTAACCCCTAATCTGCCACCCTTAACAGCGCCGCCATCTAAATAAAACTATTAACCCCTAATGTGCCGCCCTTAACATAGCCGCCACCTACATTACAGTTATTAACCCCTAATCTGCCGCTCCCAATGTCGCCGCCACTATACTAAAGTTATTAACCCCTAAACCTCTGGCCTCCAACATCACTAACACTACATAAATATACTAACCCCTAAACCTAACCCTAACGTAACCCTAAGCATAAGTCTAACCCTAACCCTAACATCCCCTAACTTAAAAATAATTAAAATAAAGCTAAATAAACCTTACAATTATTAACTAAATAATTACTATTTAAAACTAAATACTGTAAAATAAAATAAACTGTAAAATAAAACCTAAGCTAGCTACGATATAACTAATAGTTACATTGTAGCTATCTTAGGTTTTATTTTTATTTCACAGGTAACTTTGTATTTATTTTAACTAGGTAGACTAGTTAGTAAATAGTTATTAACTATTTAATAACTACCTAGCTAAAATAAATACAAAGTTACCTGTAAAATAAAACCTAACCTGCCTTACACTAAAAACTAACATTACAATAAAATAAAATAAATTAAAATATTAAAATGCAATTTTCTAAATTACAAAAAAAATAAACTCTAAATTACAAAAAATATTAAACCACATTATCTAATAGCCCTATCAAAATAAAAAAGCCCCCCCCCCCCAAATAAAAAAAAACCTAGCCTACACTAAACTGCCAATGGCCCTTAAAAGGGCCTTTTGTGGGGCATTGCCCCAAAGAAATCAGCTCTTTTACCTGTAAAAAAACACAACCCCCCCAACCACCCCAAATAAAAACCTATCTAAATAAACCTAAGCTAACCATTGCCCTGAAAAGGGCATTTGTATGGGCATTGCCCTTAAAAGGGCATTTAGCTCTTTTACAGTGCCCAAATAAAAAAATAAAAAAATAAAACCCACCCATTAAACCCTTAAAAGAAACTAACACTAACCCCGCTGATCCACTTACAGTTTTTGAAGACCAGACATCCATCTCAGCGGGCAGAAGTCCTCATCGAAGCCGGAAGAAGTCTTCATCGAAGTGGCCAGAAGTCTTCATCCAAGAGGGCAGAAATCATCATCCAGATGGCATCTTCTATCTTCATCCATCCGGCGCAGAGCGGATAAATCTTCAAGACATCCGGCGAGGAGCATCCTCTTCTTCTGACCGTCGCTGTAAAATTAAGGTCCCTTTAAGTGATGTCATCCAAGATGGCATCCGTTACATTCCGATTGGCTGATAGAATTCTATCAGCCAATAGGATTGAGCTTGCACTCTATTGGCTAATGCAAGCTCAATCCTATTGGCTGATTGGATCAGCCAATAGGATTTTTTCCCCTTTAATTCCTATTGGCTGATTCTATCAGCCAAACGGAATGTAAGGGACGCCATCTTGGCCCCGTGCAAGTAGATGTGGAATTAAACTTGTTAAGATCCCTGCATGGGGAATCTAAATTAGGTGAACCCTACCTCTAATAATTACATATCAATTTAGAAAAAGGAGAGAGGAGAGGTAGTTTAAGAGGAAAAGAGAAAAGAGGCTTAAGGGGCACTATCATCCACTAAAAATAATATACCTTTATTATCATTAAAATAATCCAGGTTGAGGAATTAATTTTGATTCTTTGTTAATTGGGGAGTTACAAAAAATGATACTAATATTGATACAATTTGAATTTTATCTATAGTAACTGTATTAGCAAATATAACGGTTACCTTAGTACCTTGTTACCCTGGTACCTTGTCACCTTAAGTATATATCTGCTAAACTATAGAGTTTAGCAGATATATAAGTATAAGTATATATCTGTAGTTTAGCAGATATATACGTAAGGTGACAAGGTACCAGGGTAACAAGGTACTAAGGTAACCGTTATATTTGCTAATACAGTTACTATAGATAAAATTCAAATTGTATCAATATTAGTATAATTTTTTGTAACTCCCCAATTAGCCAAGAATGAAAATAAATTCCTCAACCTGGATTATTTTAATGATAAAATTAATAAAGGTATATTATTTTTAGTGGATGATAGTGCCCCTTATACCTCTATTCTCTTTTCCTCTTAAACTACCTCTCCTCTCTCCTTTTTTAAATTGATATGTTTTTTATTTTTTGTAATTTGGTGTTTATTTTTTTGTAATTTAGAAAATTGTATTTTAGTAATTTAATTTATTTTATTTTATTGTAATTTTAGTTTTTAGTGTAAGGCAGGTTAGGTTTAATTTTACAGGTAACTTTGTATTTATTTTAGCTAGTAGTTATTAAATAGTTAATAACTATTTACTGACTAGTCTACCTAGTTAAAATAAATACAAACTTACCTGTGAAATAAAAATAAAACCTAAGATAGCTACAATATAACTATTAGTTATATTGTAGCTAGCTTAGTTTTTTTTTACAGGTAAGTATGTATTTAGTTTTAAATAGGAATTATTTAGGTAATAATTGTAAGGTTTATTTAGATTTATTTTAATTATATTTAAGTTAGGGGGTGTTAGGGTTAGACTTATGCTTAGGGTTACGTTAGAGTTAGGTTTAGGGGTTAATATATTTATGTAGTGATGTGGGAGGCCAGAGGTTATGGGGTTAATAGTTTAATTTAGTATATTTCGTTGTGGGGGGCTTGGGGTTTAGTGGTTAATAGGTTTATTATAGCGGTGGTGTCGGCGGACGGCAGATTAGGGGTTAATAATATTTAAGTAGTGTTTGCGATGCGGTAGGGCGGCGGTTTAGGGGTTAATAGGTTTATTATAGTGGCGACAATGTTGGGGAGTGGCAGAAGAGAGGTTATTACATTTTAATAGTGGCAGCGATGTCCAGAGCGGCAGATTAGGGGTTAATAATTTTATTTTAGTATTTGCAATGCAGGAGGGCCTCGGTTTAAGGGTTAATAGGTAGTTTATGGGTGTTAGTGTACTTTTTAACACTTTAGTTATGAGTTTTATGCTACAGCTTTGTAACGTAAAACTCATAACTACTGAGTTAAGATGGCGGTACGGATCTTGTCGGTTATAGAGTGTACCGCTCACTTTTTGGCCTCCCAAGCAAACTCGTAATACCGGCGCTATGGAAGTCCCATTCAAAAATGACTTTTTTAAAAGTGTGGTACTGACATTGCGTGATGGCCAAAAAGGTGTACGGTTGGTACACCTATACCTACAAGACTTGTAATAGCGGTGTTAGGGAAAAAGCAGCGTTATGAAGCATAACAATGCTTTTTCACTCATAACGCTCTGTCCCTCTGAAACAGCCATGTGTCACTTCTTACAGAATTTCTCTTAGCACCACTCATGGAACAGCCAGAAACACCAACAAACTGCCCTGACACACACAGAATCCCACTCACTAACCACCCATAATCCCTCCCCTCCTAACACAACTCATCCCACAAAATGGTGACGGGCTCCTATCAACCTCCTGTGTCCCTCATTTTCAGTCATAAATGTTGGAAGGTATGGAGTTAGGGAATTGTAAAGATTGCTACATTATCAAGCTCTACTATGATCTTCTCGCAGCTGCTGATTTTCAAGGATAGTGATATGATTAAACACACTGGACCTTTCACAAGGCCACTTAACCTTCTTACTAGACTATTCCTAATCCTTACTAAAATTTTATCCAGAGATTTGGTTTTGACACTCATCATGACTTTATGGTATCTCTATGCTTATGCTGTGACTCCATATTATAATCTGATTTTATAGAGGGTTGGTGTGGTTTAACCAAATGGACACGTATGTATTCTGGCACTGGGGTTATGTTAAGAACATTGCTGTCCTAAACATTTAATCCTCCCATTTATGCTTTGAGAAGTTTCTATTTTTTAGGTGAACTGCTTAATGTGTTATGCATAACTATATAATACTAAACTGTCTTTAAAATATTGCAACCCTAAATATTTAATCCTTTTAATATGCCTTGAGATCAATTGAGGGGAATGTTTAGTAAATCAGGTAACGAGTTAAGTATATTTACTATAGTCTGAATTTAGAAATACCTGTTACACTATGCAAGCGTAACTCTAGGGGGCGCTAGAAGAAATATATAAAACAATCTGTAGGATAATACTGAAGTATAGTAAAAACAATAAAAACTTAAAAATAATATAAAATGATCAGATAATAATGTATAAAGACAAAATAATAATGACAATTACAGAAAAAATGAGACATGGACTCTCATCAAATGTGATGTGATGAGATCAATATAAACAGAAAATGCAGCTTAAAACAATATATAATAAATAAATAGTATTAAGTCTCTAATAAGTTCTTATCTGTATATGATATTGATGCTCAGACAGTCCCAAGATTAGGAGGGCACTTCAGAGGTTTATTAGTCCTCCTGGGTAGCACATATATAAGATTCTCCCTTAGATCCAGAAGTCAGCTCCTTGTCACAAAACCAGTCTGGGTAAATACTCTCTCTGTGCAAAGAAAATCACAAAGACAAGGGCGCCTCCTCGTGTGATATAGTTTGGACAAATGTAAAAATAGGTGAATACAGATTTTATACTCACAAGTAAAGCAGCACTCTGTTGTGCTTATAGAGGCAAACTGGAAGTTCACAGTGTCCCAGTTCACTGACCAAGGCAGTGCAACAAATCACTCCAGGGTAGATTTCAATCAAGCTCAGGCTCTCAGCAAAGAGTTAAAATACCATAGTTTAATGGTGCAGTAAAATACAATATAAAATGTCACAAATGTGACCGTAACAATGGATAAACAAGCAACTAGTTTCTCAGATCTCTGTCTGTTTCCTCAGAAGCCTGAGGAAACAGACAGAGATCTGAGAAACTAGTTGCTTGTTTATCCATTGTTACGGTCACATTTGTGACATTTTATATTGTATTTTACTGCACCATTAAACTATGGTATTTTAACTCTTTGCTGAGAGCCTGAGCTTGATTGAAATCTACCCTGGAGTGATTTGTTGCACTGCCTTGGTCAGTGAACTGGGACACTGTGAACTTCCAGTCTGCCTCTATAAGCACAACAGAGTGCTGCTTTACTTGTGAGTATAAAATCTGTATTCACCTATTTTTACATTTGTCCAAACTATATCACACGAGGAGGCGCTCTTGTCTTTGTGATTTTCTTTGCACAGAGAGAGTATTTACATAGTCTGAATTTATATGTTTATTATAGTCAATGGCCTCTTGTTATGAAGGTCTGTCGGACCTGATCCGACAGTGCGGACTCAGGTCCGACAGACCTCGCTGAAAACGGCTAGCAATACGCTCGCCGTATTCAGCATTGCACCAGCAGCTCACAAGTTCCGGCGATGTCTGTCCGCCTGCTCAGAGCAGGTGGACAGGTTATGGAGCAGCGGTCTTTGTGACCGCTGCTTCATAACTGCTGTTTCTGGCGAGCCTGCAGGCTCGCCAGAAACATGGGGCATCAAGCTCCCTACGGAGCTTGATACATATGCCCCTATGTCTCTTATGGAAGTTTAAATATGGTATTATTTACTGTAGTAGATATGCTTTCATGTATACCATTCTTTTGGTAACATGGCACTATTTAGGGTCTAGGGATTTTGTCTGTCCACTTATATTGTGTCATTATAATTATTGTATATATATATATATATATATATATATATATAATTTTTATTTTTTCTAAGATGTCAATGTGGAGAGCTATTGGGACACTATACATAGGGGTAAATTACAAGTGAGACGCTAATGTTGTTGAAATATCACACCCGCTTTAACTTGTGCGGGTATTAAGCTGAAAGTAAACGCAACTGGGTTAGCGCAACTAAAGACCTTGCATAAAGGGTTAGGACTAAATAAAAAGTTGCACCAAACACAACATAAACACATTAAAAAAATGCATTAAGACTCATATATACACTATCTAATAAAATAATACTTATAAATATTAATAAAGGATTAAAAGGTATATGTGGTATGACAAGGTGCTTGAATGCAAAGGGCTATAATATATATACATACATATACATATAATATGTGTGTGTATATATGTTCTTTACATAGGGCAAAATGTTCTATGTATTTTTAAATATATTTAGATATTCCTATATATATCTCAAGGACTTGCAGTCATAGGAGGCAGGGGAGGCAGGGCCTCCCCTGCCATATGGGCCCAAAGTTTATTTAAACTTAATATAAACGGGGGGGGAAATTGTGTTAAAAAAAAATTAACTTTTTTTTTCTCTCCCCCATGTTATGCTATGGAGATGCAGACAGTGTACTTTACATACTCCATTGCGCAACATGGGTGCATATTTTTACAACAGATGAGCATTAGAGCGACACCTGCTGGCTCACCAAACAAAAAAAAATTAACCTTTTTTCCCCCCATGTTACGCTATGGAGAGGCAGTGTACTTTTCTACTTCTCTATTGCGCAACATGGGTGCATTTTTTAAATCCCACAGTAAGGAAGAGAGCACCACCCACTGGCTGCCACAGGCTGACTGAACGTCAGTGAAGAAAAAATAGGCCAATAGGAGGCATCCCTCGTAATGCCTCTTAGCGAGGGAGCCAATCAGAGACGGACATGTTCTCCTGGTGATTGACAGCACCAGGAGAACGTGACCGTTGTTGATTGGCTCCCTTTCGCATGCGCAGGAAAGCAGGATACTGAGTGCAGTACTGGCGGCAAAAGAACTGGGAAGGAGAGACTGCTGCCATCTGACATTGTCATCTTATCTGGGTCTGGATGCGGACGGAGTCATCTACTTGGAATTGGACTTGCTACCTGGAGCCTACTTAAATTTTCAGCTGCTGCCCTACTAAACCGGACCGGTAAGGCAGAATACAAACTGGCCTGGCTTAAAGTTTTAAAGAGCTAAAGCACATCTATGCAGCAGCAGCAGGGAAGTTAGTGAAATACTTTTTACTATTATTTGTGCACATTATTTTTATTATAATATACCTTGATCATGACATCAAGGTATATTATAATAAAAAATAATGTGCACAAATAATAGTTAGGTAATGATTTATGAGCTTTTGGTCCATTTTGCTTTTTTCCCCTAAACACCTTCCATTTTGAATACAGTATGAGGGTTTATAAAACCATGATGCCGGCCGTGGACGGGGGTGTGGCTTAAGTATGATGAAGAAATAGAAGTTAATCTTAAAGGTATGAGTAGGAGCTCTGCACTATAAAAACCTAATCTAGCGCTTGTGGGCAAGTATTTTCCATAGATGGAATCCACATGTTTTTCTAACCCAAGTAAAGCACATAAAATCTTGACTGGATTAAGTACAGTACAACTAGTATTCATGACATGTTAACTAAGCCAGGAAGAATGTATAGTAAATATATCACTGTATTTAACTGCCTTCAATAGATTATATGATCTTTCTATACACATTTCTGTGAGTTATGTAATATAAATGTGACCAGTTATGGCTCATGCATCTATAATATAAAGGACATTGCCATTTTAAAGACATCTTCCTTTTAGATGCAACTTCCTTTATGTGTTTATTTTATTTTCTGTTTAATGTTAACCCCCTGAACTGACTCTTACAGCATAAAAGGACCAAGAGAGACCCATATCACTGAAATAGGGGACTGAAAATGAGGAATAGCATTTCTAATGTACAATCCAAATCAGAGATGCTGTATTCATTCCATATACTGTTTTCATTCTGTATTGTGTCACATTTATTTTCTTACACAAATAAAAAAATTAATAATATTCATTGGTACATTTTGTGTTAACAGTAGCACTGTTTACATAACTTAGCATCCCACGTGCTTGCCAACTGTCTCGGCAAAAATGAGTAGCAGGGCTAAAGTATTAAACTTCAATGATTCTGATACAAATTGCAAACTCTCTAATTTAATTGTATTATTATGTAATTTACTCTTTTTTAATCCTTTGTTGAACAGCATACCTAGTGGGATAGAGCGCATGCGTGTCTTGAGCACCACATAGTGGCAGCAGTAGTGTTGGCAGTATTGATCACTTGTTGTTTTTTGTGGAATGAAAAATATCTAGATATGCTCAGCAGCATGTCTGTCTTGAAATCTTTCAAGGGATATGAAACCAATATTTTTTTATTTCATAATTCAGATACAGCATGCAATTTGAAGCAAATTTCTAATGTACTCCTCAAAAAAAATGATAATAGGAGTACATTAGAAAGTTGCTTAAAACTGCTGCTTTATCGGAATCATGACAGAAAAAATATGGGTTTCATATTCCTTTAAAGGGATAGGAAAGTCAAAATAAAACCTGCATGATTCTAATAGAGCATGTCCCTTTAACTATATTTTATTTGCTGTTTAGAGAGGTTAAATGACATATAAATATTTGTGTCACTGGCTGTGTGTGTCGTGTGTGTGTATTGATGGTAAAAATAAATAATATAATTTTCTGAGAGTAACAGGTGACAGTCAGACGCCATTTCTGCACTGTGGAAAATCTCATCATATATGGTTTTGTCGGGCATATCATAGCAAGTGCCTCACCAGCCTCTGACTTCACTGCACGTCACTGATATATCTGTATACCGCACAAAACCAAAGGCCTAACTTAACGTGCTCGTCCACGTTTTCCCCCATAGACATCAATGGAGAGAAAGTGTTAGAAAAAAACTAACACCTGCGATCACGGAATAGTGATCACTATAATGCAGTCCCCATTGATGTCTATGGGGACAAGAAGGTTAGGTAAAAACCTAACACCCTAACATAATCCTCTAGTCTAAATACCCCTAAATTGCTGCCCCCCTGACATCGCCAACACTAAATAAACCAAAATAAACCTATTAACCCCTAAACCGCCGACCCCCCCATCGCAAAGACTAAACTAAACCTATTAACCCCTAAACCGCCTAACCTATCAATAAACTACCAATACCCCTAAAATTGTAGGGCATTGCTCTAAGATTAACAGCTCTTTTACCTAAAATAAGTCCCTCCTAAAAGTTAACCCCCCACCCAACCAACCCCCCAAAATAAAAAACCTACCCATTGCATTTGTATGGACACTGCCATTTCAGCTCTTTTTCGCCCATAAAAATAAAAAAGCCATAAACTAAAAAAAAAAAACACCCCAAAATTAAAAAAAAAAAAAAAAGACCAAACTCTAACCCCAGAAAATCTACTCACAGTTCCTGAAGTCCGGACATCCATCTTCATCCAGGCGGCAACATCTTCCTCCATCGCAGGAGTATCTCCTCTCTTCATCCAGGGTGAAGGCGGCTTGGAAAGGGCGTGACCGCGGAACAGGATCAGCGACCGTGGAGCCATCCAGCTTGGAGGATCCTCTTCATACAATCATCATCGCACACTGAGGATTGAATGCAAGGTACCCCTTTTTATATTGGGGTACCATTACATTCCTGTTGGCTGAAAAATTCAAATCAGTCAATAGGATGAGAGCTGCTTAAATCCTATTGGCTGTTCAAATCTTCACAAATAGTTTAATTTAGGTAGTCACGATGTGGGTGTTTGGTGGTTTTAGGGTTAATAGTTTTAGTTGAGTATTTGCGATGAGGGTGTTTGGTGGTTTAGGCATTAATAGGTTTAGGTTAGTATTTGCAATGCGGGTGTGCGGCAGATTAGGGGTTAATAGTTTTATTTAGGTATTAGCGATTTGGGGGGTCGGCGGTTTAGGGGTTAATAGGTTTATTTAGTGTTGGCAAAGTGGGGGACGGCGGATTAGGGGTTAATAATTTAATTTAGTGTTGGTAATGTGGGTGGGCAGAGGAATAGGGGTTAATAGGTTTATTATAGTATTTGCAATGCCTGGGGATGGCGGTTTAGGAGTTAATAGGTCGTTTATGGGTGTTAGTGTACTTTGTAACATTTTCATTATGAGTTTTGTGACACATTTTTGTTTCTCAAAATTTACAAACTACTGGTCTTTGATACCAGAATGGATTGTGGCAGTATAAGCCATAACGCTAGCGGAATAGCCAGACCACACAACCTGTAATACAGGTGAGCTGAATATTCCACACTCAAAAGCCATTTTTGGAGTACGGAATGGAGAGTTGTGGTATAGGCTAAAACGCTAGAGGTATAGCCGTACCGCCGCGACTTGTAATACGGGTGAGCTGACTATTATGCTCACAAAGGCCAATTTTTCAGCGGTATAGCCATACCGCACAACTTGTAATCTAGGTCATAATGAGGTTAAAGGAGTGTCTGTATTCTTACTTCATACTTATATATGGTATGCTGTATGTTATATGCACTTTTTTGGTGAGACTTAGGGGTATATTTATTATAGTGCGAGTGGATATGATACGATGTAGCGTATCATGTACGCTGCACATCGATAACTGCCGACAGCATACGCAGCATTTATCATTGCACAAGTAGTTCTGGTGAACTGCTGGTGCAATGCCGCCCCCTGTAGATTCGTGGCCAATCAACCCGATCGTATAGGATCGGGTTGATTTATGTCCGTGGCCTCAGAGCAGGCGGACAAGTTATGGAGCAGCGATCTTTAGACCGCTGCTTCATAACCTCTGTTTCCAGGCTCGCCGGAAACAAGGGGCATCAAGCTTCGTATGGAGCTTGATAAATCGGCCCCTTAGACTTGTTTCTACCAGTCGTGATTTTTTCATGTTGTGATATGCATTTATAAGTATCTACATTGAAACATGTGACTGTATTTTGCTAGGTATGTTTTGTAAATTGTTAATCCTCAATAAGCGTTAAAAAAACAAAAAACTTTTATGGTTTAGACAGAGCATGGACTTTTAAGAGACTTTTCAATTGACTTCTGTTATCAAATGTACTGCATTCTCTTGGTATAAGTTGTTGAAAAGCATAACCAGGAAGGCTCTGAAGTACCAATGCACTACTGGGAGCTAGCTGGGTATTGGTGGCTTTACACATATAGCAATAAAACAAATCAGGGTAGAGCTTAGTATATTAAACATAACTTTTATTATTAATGTTAAAAGCAAGAGCAGCTAGAACACTTGTACACCATGTGCAAATGGCTGATGTGTTTCAGCTTAGCTCATGTCTAATCACGATTTAAAAACCACCTGTAGGGAGGGCAGAGCGAGCAGGGCCTCGATCCGATATGCAGCGTCGCCCGCAAAAGCCAGCGACGCCGAATTTTGCACGGGTTTGGTATCCTATATACGGCGTAACCTAGAAGCTACGCTCGTATATTTCTGCCTTCGGCCATAGTTTTTTGGCACATAGGCAGGTATACCAAACCCGCGCAGTTGGTATCCAATATACAGCGTAAGGACTTACGTGGCGAAAATGGAGAAATCTTACTCCATTTTCACCTCGCCACAAAATGCAGCCATAGTAAGCCTTACGCTGTCTATTGGAGCCCCGTAACTCCCTAAACTAGCTGCTAAATAAAAACGCATGTGCAATGTCTATCTACCTGTCAACCGCGATCTGCTAAATAAAATCTAACACTTAACGCATGCGCAATGTCTATCTACCTGTCAACCGCAATCCCTAATAAAGTATTTAACCCCTAAACCGCCGCTCTCGGACACCGCCACCACCTACATTAAAAGTATAAACCCCTAATGTGATCCCCCTACACCGTCGCCAGCTACATTACATACCCCCTAATGTGAGCCCCTTACACTGCCGCCATCTACATTACCTACCCCCTAATGTGAGCCCCTTACACTGCCGCCAGCTACATTACATACCCCCTAATGTGAGCCCCTTCCACCGCCCCATCTACATTACTTACCCCCTAATGTGAGCCCCTTACACCGCCGCCATCTATATTACCTACCCCCTAATGTGAGCTCCTACCCCGCCGCCAGCTATATTAAAATTATTAACCCCTAATTTAATCCCCCTATACCGCCTCCAGCTATATTAATTACATTAACCCCTAATTTAATCCCCCTACCCCGCCACCAGCTATATTAATTACATTAACCCCTAATTTAATCCCCCTATACCGTCGCCAGCTATATTAAATTAATTAACCCCTAATCTAATCCCCCTATACCACCGCCACCTATATTAAATACATTAACCCCTAATCTAATCCCCCTACACTGCCGCCAGCTATATTAACTATATTAACCCTAATTATATTAGGGTTAATATAGTTAATATAGTTATAATATTATATATATTAACAATATTAACCCTAATTATATTAGGGTTAATATAGTTAATATAGTTATTATATTATATATATTAACTATATTAACACTAATTATATTAGGGTTAATATAGTTAATATTGTTATTATATTATATATATATATTAAGTATAATAACCCTATCTAACTCTAACATCCCTAACTAAATTCTTATTAAAATAAATCTAATTAATATTAATATTATTAATTAAAATATTCCTATTTAAATCTAAATACTTACCTATAAAATAAACCCTAAGATAGCTACAATGTAATTAATAATTAAATTGTAGCTATTTTAGGGTTTATATTTATTTTACAGGTAACGGTATTTATTTTAACTAGGTACAATAGCTATTAAATAGTTAATAACTATTTAATAGCTACCTAGTTAAAATAATTACCAATTTACCTGTAAAATAAATCCTAACCTAAGTTACAAATACACCTACACTATCAATAAATTAAATAAACTACAAATATCTAAACTAAAATACAATAAAATAAACTAAACTAAATTACAAAAAAAACAAACAATAAATTACAAAAAATAAAAAAGATTACAAGATTTTTAAGCTAATTACACCTATTCTAAGCCCCCTAATAAAATAATAAAGCCCCCCAAAATAAAAAAAATTCCCTACCCTATTCTAAATTAAAAAAGTTAACAGCTCTATTACCTTACCGCCCTTAAAAGGGCCTTTTGCGGGGCATGCCCCAAAGAAATCAGCTCTTTTGCCTGTAAAAAAACACACAATACCACCCCCCAACATTACAACCCACAACCCACATACCCCTACTCTAACCCAAACCCCCCTTAAATAAACCTAACACTACCCCCCTGAAGATCTCCCTACCTTGTCTTCACCCAGCCGGGCAGAACTCTTCATCCGATCCGGGCGATGTCTTCAATCAAGTGGCAGAGAAGAAGTCTTCCATCCGGCGATGTCTTCATCCAAGCGGCAAAGAAGAAGTCTTCCATCCGGCGATGTCTTCAATCAAGCGGCATAGAAGAGGTCCTCCATCGGGGCGAAGTTTTCTTCCAAGTGGCATCTTTAATCTTTTTTCTTCTTCGCTCCTCCGACGTGGAATATCCATCCGGCACGACGACTTCCTGACGAATGAGGTTCCTTTAAATGACGTCATCCAAGATGGCGTCTGTCGAATTCCGATTGGCTGATAGGATTCTATCAGCCAATCGGAATTAAGGTAGAAAAAAACTTCGCCCCGATGGAGGACCTCTTCTCTGCCACTTGATTGAAGACATCGCCGGATGGAAGACTTCTTCTCTGCCGCTTGATTGAAGACATCGCCCGGATCGGATGAAGAGTTCTGCCCAGCTGGGTGAAGACAAGGTAGGGAGATCTTCAGGGGGGTAGTGCTAGGTTTATTTAAGGGGGGTTTGGGTTAGAGTAGGGGTATGTGGGTGGTGGGTTGTAATGTTGGGGGGTGGTATTGTGTTTTTTATTACAGGCAAAAGAGCTGATTTCTTTGGGGCATGCCCCGCAAAAGGCCCTTTTAAGAGCTGGTAAGGTAAAAGAGCTGTTAACTTTTTAAATTTAGAATAGGGTAGGGAAATGTTTTTATTTTGGGGGGCTTTATTATTTTATTAGGGGGCTTAGAATAGGTGTAATTAGCTTAAAAATCTTTAATCTTTTTTTATTTTTTGTAATTTAGTGTTTGTTTTTTTTGTAATTTAGTTTATTTTATTGTATTTTAGTTTAGATATTTGTAGTTTATTTAATTTATTGATAGTGTAGGTGTATTTGTAACTTAGGTTAGGATTTATTTTACAGGTAAATTGGTAATTATTTTAACTAGGTAGCTATTAAATAGTTATTAACTATTTAATAGCTATTGTACCTAGTTAAAATAAATACCAAGTTACCTGTAAAATAAATATAAACCCTAAAATAGCTACAATGTAATTATTAATTACATTGTAGCTATCTTAGGGTTTATTTATAGGTAAGTATTTAGATTTAAATAGGAATACTTTAATTAATAATATTAATATTAATTAGATTTATTTTAATAAGAATTTAGTTAGGGATGTTAGAGTTAGATAGGGTTATTATACTTAATATATATATAATATAATAACGATATTAACTATATTAACCCTAATATAATTAGGGTTAATATAGTTAATATATATAATATAATAACTATATTAACTATATTAACCCTAATATAATTAGGGTTAATATAGTTAATATAGCTGGCGGCGGTGTAGGGGGATTAGATTAGGGGTTAATTAATTTAATATAGCTGGTGGCGGTGTAGGGGGATTAAATTAGGGGTTAATGTAATTAATATAGCTGGCGGCAGTATAGGGGGATTAGATTAGGGGTTAATTAATTTAATATAGCTGGCGGCGGGGTAGGGGGATTAAATTAGGGGTTAATAATTTTAATATAGCTGGCGGCGGGGTAGGGGGATTAGATTAGGGGTTAATAATTTAAATATAGCTGGCGGCGGTGTAAGGGGCTCACATTAGGGGGTAGTTAATGTAGGAGGCGGCGGGGTAGGAGCTCACATTAGGGGGTAGTTAATGTAGGTGGCGGCGGGGAAGGAGCTCACATTAGGGGGTAATATAGATAATGTAGGTGGCGGCGGGGTCCGGGAGCGGCGGTTTAGGGGTTAATAACTTTATTAGGTGCGGCGGGGTCCGGGAGTGGTGGTTTAGGGGTTAATACATTTTTTATTGTTAGGCTAGTGAGGGGGGATAGCGGATAGAGGGTTAGACATGTCGGGCTATGTTTGGGAGGCGTGTTAGACAGTATGGGAGATTTAATAATTTAGTCAGGTTTTGTAGGCGCCGGCAGTTTCTAAAGTGCCGTAAGTCACTGGCGACTCCAGAAATTTGTACTTACGCAGATTTCTGGACATCGCTGGTTTATCTGACTTACGGCACTTTAGCATCTGACGGCGCTGTATATGGGATAGCTCAAGTTGCAAGCTGAAACTACGGGCGGCGGGGGTTCCCTCACTTGCGCCGCAAACTTCGATCTTTATTGGATCGCGCCCCAGGTGTCTAAGATGGCCACACTTTAGTAAAGTCTGTGCATGGCTTAAAGGGACAGTATACACCAATTTTCATTTAACTGCATGTAATAGACACTACTATAAAGAAAAATATGCACAGATACAGATCTAAAAATCCAATATAAAACCATTTAAAAAAAGCAGACACTCCCCCTTCCTTTTTACACAAACAGGTGCAAGCTGGAAGAGATATTCATCAGTATACATCTAAAATTTTGGGGCTTGGTTAGGAGTCAGCACAATGTTATTTAAAGGGACAGTCAAGTCCAAAAAAAACTTTCATGTTTTAAATAAGGCATGCAATTTTAAACAACTTCCCAATTTACTTGTATCGCCAATTTTGCTTTGTTCTCTTGGCATTCTTAGTTGAAAGCTAAAACTAGGAGGTTCATATGCTAATTTCTTAGACCTTGAAGACTGCCTCTAATCTGAATACATTTTGACCACTAGAGGGCATTAGTTCACATGTTTCATATAGATAACATTGAGCTCATGCACGTAAAGTGACCTAGGAGTGAGCACTGATTGGCTAAACTGCATGTCTGTCAAAAGAACTGAAACAAGGGGACAGTTTGCAGAGGCTTAGATACAAGATAATCACAGAGGTAAAACGTGTATTATTATAACTGTGTTGGTTATGCAAAATTGGGAAATGGGTAATAAAGGGATTATCTTTCTTTCGGCTAGATTTGGAGTTTTGTCGGTAACGACCCGAAAAACTAACGCCGGCTTTTTTCTGGCCGCACCATAAAAATAACTTGGTATTGAGAGTCCACAGAATGGCTGCGTTAGGCTCCAAAAAAGGAGCGTAGAGCATATTTAACGCAGCTTCAACTCTCGATACCAGAGTTGCTTACGCAAGCGGCCAGCCTCAAAAACGTGCTCGTGCACGATTCCCCCATAGGAAACAATGGAGCTGTTTGAGCTGAAAAAAAACCAAACACCTGCAAAAAAGCCGCGTTCAGCTCTTAACGCAGCCCCATTGTTTGCTATGGGGAAACACTTCCTACGTCTGCACCTAACACTCTAACATGTACCCCGAGTCTAAACACCCCTAACCTTACACTTATTAACCCCTAATCTGCCGCCCCCGCTATCGCTGACACCTGCATTTTATTTTTAACCCCTAATCTGCCGCTCCGTAAACCGCCGCTACTTACATTATCCCTATGTACCCCTAATCTGCTGCCCCTAACACCGCCGACCCCTATATTATATTTATTAACCCCTAATCTGCCCCCCTCAACGTCGCCTCCACCTGCCTACACTTATTAACCCCTAATCTGCCGAGCGGACCGCACCGCTATTATAATAAAGCTATTAACCCCTAATCCGCCTCACTAACCCTATAATAAATAGTATTAACCCCTAATCTGCCCTCCCTAACATCGCCGACACCTAACTTCAATTATTAACCCCTAATCTGCCGACCGGAGCTCACCGCTATTCTAATAAATGGATTAACCCCTAAAGCTAAGTCTAACCCTAACACTAACACCCCCCTAAATTAAATATAATTTTAATCTAACGAAATTAATTAACTCTTATTAAATAAATTATTCCTATTTAAAGCTAAATACTTACCTGTAAAATAAACCTTAATATAGCTACAATATAAATTATAATTACATTGTAGCTATTTTAGGATTAATATTTATTTTACAGGCAACTTTGTAATTATTTTAACCAGGTACAATAGCTATTAAATAGTTAAGAACTATTTAATAGTTACCTAGTTAAAATAATTACAAAATTACCTGTAAAATAAATCCTAACCTAAGTTACAATTAAACCTAACACTATACTATCATTAAATTAATTAATTAAATAAAATACCTACAATTACCTACAATAAAACCTAACACTACACTATCAATACATTAATTAAATACAATATCTACAAATAACTACAATGAAATAAACTAACTAAAGTACAAAAAATAAAAAAGAACTAAGTTACAAAAAATAAAAAAATCTACAAACATAAGAAAAATATTACAACAATTTTAAACTAATTACACCTACTCTAAGCCCCCTAATAAAACAACAAAGCCCCCCAAAATAAAAAATGCCCTACCCTATTCTAAATTACTAAAGTTAAAAGCTCTTTTACCTTACCAGCCCTGAACAGGGCCCTTTGCGGGGCATGCCCCAAGAAGTTCAGCTCTTTTGCCTGTAAAAAAAAACATACAATACCCCCCCCCAACATTACAACCCACCACCCACATACCCCTAATCTAACCCAAACCCCCCTTAAATAAACCTAACACTAAGCCCCTGAAGATCATCCTACCTTGTCTTCACCTCACCAGGTATCACCGATCTGTCCTGGCTCCAAAATCTTCATCCAACCCAAGCGGGGGTTGGCGATCCATCATCCGGTGGCTGAAGAGGTCCAGAAGAGGCTCCAAAGTCTTCATCCTCTCCGGGAAGAAGAGGCGATCCGGACCGGCAACCATCTTGATCCAAGCGGCATCTTCTATCTTCACCCGATGACGACCGGCTCCATCCTGAAGACCTCCACCGTGGACCCATCTTCTTCCGGCGACGTCCAACTGAAGAATGACGGTTCCTTTAAGGGACGTCATCCAAGATGGCGTCCCTCGAATTCCGATTGGCTGATAGGATTCTATCAGCCAATCGGAATTAAGGTAGGAATATTCTGATTGGCTGATGGAATCAGCCAATCAGAATCAAGTTCAATCCGATTGGCTGATCCAATCAGCCAATCAGATTGAGCTCGCATTCTATTGGCTGTTCCGATCAGCCAATAGAATGCGAGCTCAATCTGATTGGCTGATTGGATCAGCCAATCGGATTGAACTTGATTCTGATTGGCTGATTCCATCAGCCAATCAGAATATTCCTACCTTAATTCCGATTGGCTGATAGAATCCTATCAGCCAATCGGAATTCGAGGGACGCCATCTTGGATGACGTCCCTTAAAGGAACCGTCATTCTTCAGTTGGACGTCGCCGGAAGAAGATGGGTCTTGAGGATGGAGCCGGTCGTCATCGGATGAAGATAGAAGATGCAGCTTGGATCAAGATGGTTGCCGGTCCGGATCGCCTCTTCTTCCCGGATAGGATGAAGACTTTGGAGCCTCTTCTGGACCTCTTCAGCCACCGGATGATGGATCGCCAACCCCCGCTTGGGTTGGATGAAGATTTTGGAGCCAGGATGGATCGGTGATACCTGGTGAGGTGAAGACAAGGTAGGATGATCTTCAGGGGCTTAGTGTTAGGTTTATTTAAGGGGGGTTTGGGTTAGATTAGGGGTATGTGGGTGGTGGGTTGTAATGTTGGGGGGGGTATTGTATGTTTTTTTTTACAGGCAAAAGAGCTGAACTTCTTGGGGCATGCCCCGCAAAGGGCCCTGTTCAGGGCTGGTAAGGTAAAAGAGCTTTTAACTTTAGTAATTTAGAATAGGGTAGGGCATTTTTTATTTTGGGGGGCTTTGTTGTTTTATTAGGGGGCTTAGAGTAGGTGTAATTAGTTTAAAATTGTTGTAATATTTTTCTTATGTTTGTAGATATTTTTTTATTTTTTGTAACAGTTCTTTTTTATTTTTTGTACTTTAGTTAGTTTATTTCATTGTAGTTATTTGTAGATATTGTATTTAATTAATGTATTGATAGTGTAGTGTTAGGTTAATTGTAGGTAATTGTAGGTAGTTTATTTAATTAATTTATTGATAGTGTAGTGTTAGGTTTAATTGTAACTTAGGTTAGGATTTATTTTACAGGTAATTTTGTAATTATTTTAACTATTTTAGCTATTAAATAGTTCTTAACTATTTAATAGCTATTGTACCTGGTTAAAATAAATACAAAGTTACCTGTAAAATAAATATTAATCCTAAAATAGCTATAATATAATTATAATTTATATTGTAGCTATATTAGGATTTATTTTGCAGGTAAGTATTTATCTTTAAATAGGAATAATTTATTTAATAAGAGTTAATTAATTTCGTTAGATGTAAATTATATTTAACTTAGGGGGGTGTTAGTGTTAGGGTTAGACTTAGCTTTAGGGGTTAATACATTTATTAGAGTAGCGGTGAGCTCCAGTCGGCAGATTAGGGGTTAATAATTGAAGTTAGGTGTCGGCGATGTTAGGGAGGGCAGATTAGGGGTTAATACTATTTATTATAGGGTTAGTGAGGCGGATTAGGGGTTAATAACTTTATTATAGTAGCGCTCAGGTCCGCTCGGCAGATTAGGGGTTAATAAGTGTAGGCAGGAGGAGGCGACGTTGAGGGGGGCAGATTAGGGGTTAATAAATATAATATAGGAGTCGGCGGTGTTAGGGGCAGCAGATTAGGGGTACATAAGGATAACGTAGGTGGCGGCGCTTTGCGGTCGGCAGATTAGGGGTTAATAAGTGTAGGCAGATGGAGGCGACGTTGAGGGGGGCAGATTAGGGGTTAATAAATATAATACAGGGGTCGGCGGTGTTAGGGGCAGCAGATTAGGGGTACATAAGGATAACGTAGGTGGCGGTCGGCAGATTAGGGGTTAAAAAAATGTATTCAAGTGTCGGCGATGTGGGGGGACCTCGGTTTAGGGGTACATAGGTAGTTTATGGGTGTTAGTGTACTTTAGAGTACAGTAGTTAAGAGCTTTAGAAACTGGCGTTATCCCAGAAAGCTCTTAACTACTGACTTTTTTCCTGCGGCTGGAGTTTTGTCGTTAGATGTCTAACGCTCACTTCAGAAACGACTCTAAATACCGGAGTTAGAAAAATCCCATTGAAAAGATAGGATACGCAATTGACGTAAGGGGATCTGCGGTATGGAAAAGTCGCGGCTGAAAAGTGAGCGTTAGACCCTATTTTGAGTGACTCCAAATACCGGCGGTAGCCTAAAACCAGCGTTAGGAGCCTCTAACGCTGGTTTTGACGGCTACCGCCAAACTCCAAATCTAGGTCTTTTTAAACAACAAAAATTCTGGTGTTGACTGTCCCTTTAAACATAAGCAAAACTATACTTTCTCTTGTAAGGTGTATCCAGTCCACGGATCATCCATTACTTGTGGGATATCTCATTCCCAACAGGAAGTTGTAAGAGGACACCCACAGCAGAGCTGTAATATAGCTCCTCCCCTAACTGTCATACCCAGTCATTCTCTTGCAACTCTCAACAAGCTAGGATGTTGTAGGAGAGAGTGGTTAAACTTAGAGCACTTAAGCTAGCCAATTATTTTATTTCTGATGCCATTGTTCATTTGAATAAACTAACGGCTAAGAATTCTGGTTTTGCTATACAGGCGCGCAGAGCGCTATGGCTTAAATCATGGTCAGCTGACGTGACTTTAAAATCTAAGCTACTTAACATTCCCTTCAAGGGGCAGACCCTATTCGGGCCTGGTTTGAAGGAGATTATTGCTGATATCATGGGAGGAAAAGGTTGTGCCCTTCCTCAGGACAGGTCCAAATCTAGGGCCAAACAGTCTAATTTTCGTGCCTTTCGAAACTTCAAGGCTGGTGCGGCATCAACTTCCTCTAATAATAAACAAGAGGGAACTTTTGCTCAATCCAAGACGGTCTGGAGACCAAACCAGACCTGGAAAAAAGGTAAGCAGGTCAAAAAGCCTGCTGCAGCCTCTAAGACAGCATGAAGGAACGACCCCCTATCCGGTAACGGATCTAGTAGGGGGCAGACTTTCACTCTTCGCCCAGGCGTGGGCAAGAGATGTTCAGGATCCCTGGGCGTTGGACGTAGTACTGGCATTTCTGAGGTCGCATGGGTGGAAAGTGAACGAGGAAAAGTGTTCTCTATCCCCACTCACAAGAGTTTCCTTTCTAGGGACTCTGATAGATTCTGTAGAAATGAAAATTTACCTTGACGGAGTCCAGGTTATCAAAGCTTCTAAATTCCTGTCGGGTTCTTCATTCCATTCCGCGCCCTTTGGTGGCTCAGTGTATGGAAGTAATCGGCTTCATGGTAGCGGCAATGGACATAGTGCCGTTTGCACGCTTACATCTCAGACCACTGCAACTATGCAGGCTCAGTCAGTGGAGCGGGGATTACACAGATTTGGCCCCTCAACTGAATATGGACCAAGAGACCAGGGATCCTCTTCCCTGGTGGCTATCTCGGGTCCATCTGTCCAAAGGTATGACCTTCGCAGGCCAGATTGGACTATTGTAACAACAAATGCCAGCCTTCTAGGTTGGGGTGCAGTCTGGAACTCCCTGAAGGCTCAGGGATCGTGGACTCAGGAGGAGTCTCTCCTTCCAATAAATATTCTGGAACTAAGAGCGATATTCAAGGCTCTTCAAGTTTGGCCTCAGTTAGCAACTCTGAGGTACATCAGATTTCAGTCGGTCAACATCACGACTGTAGCTTACATCAACCATCGAGGGGGAACAAGAAGTTCCCTAGAGATGTTAGAAGTTTCAAAAATAATTCACTGGGCAGAGATTCACTCTTGCCACCTATCAGCTATCCATATCCCAGGTGTAGAGCACTGGGAGGCGGATTTTCTAAGTCGTCAGACTTTTCATCCGGGAGAGTGGGAACTCCATCCGGAGGTATTTGCACAACTGATTCTCTGTTGGGGCAAACCAGAACTGGATCTCATGGCGTCTCGCCAGAACGCCAAGCTTCCGTGTTACGGATCCAGGTCAAGGGATCCCAAGGCGACATTGATAGATACTCTAGCAGCGCCCTGGTCTTTCAACCTGGCTTATGTGTTTCCACTGTTTCCTCTGCTCCCTCGACTGATTGCCAAGATCAAGCAGGAGAGAGCAATTGGTGATTCTGATAGCACCTGCGTGGCCACGCAGGACCTGGTATGCAGATCTAGTGGACATGTCATCCTTTCCACCATGGTCTCTGCCTCTGAGACAGGACCTTCTACTTCAGGGTCCTTTCAACCATCCAAATCTAATTTCTCTGAGGCTGACTGCCTGGAGATTGAATGCTTGAT
Source organism: Bombina bombina (assembly GCF_027579735.1). Lineage (NCBI taxonomy): Eukaryota > Metazoa > Chordata > Amphibia > Anura > Bombinatoridae > Bombina > Bombina bombina. Next base: position 657,539,415 of record NC_069501.1, on the reverse strand, counting down.
TTTATCAAAGCGTGGCTTCTCCGAGTCAGTTATTGATACCTTAATACAGGCACGAAAGCCTGTCACCAGGAAAATTTTCCATAAGGTATGGCGTAGATATCTTTATTGGTGTGAATCCAAGGGTTACTCATGGAGTAAGGTCAGGATTCCTAGGATTTTATCTTTTCTCCAAGAAGGTTTGGAAAAAGGATTGTCAGCTAGTTTCTTAAAGGGACAGATTTTTGCTCTGTCTATTCTTTTGCACTAGCGTCTGTCAGATGTTCCAGACGTTCAGGCATTTTGTCAGGCTTTAGTTTGAATCAAGCCTGTGTTTAAACCTGTTGCTCCACCATGGAGCTTAAACTTGGTTCTTAAGGTTCTTCAAGGAGTTCCGTTTGAACCTCTTCATTCCATAGATATCAAACTTTTATCTTGGAAAGTTCTTTTTTTTTTGGTAGCTATTTCCTCGGCTCGTAGAGTCTCTGAGCTATCTGCCTTACAATGTGATTCTCCTTATCTGATTTTTCATACGGATAAGGTAGTCCTGCGTACCAAACCTGGGTTCTTACCTAAGGTGGTATCTAACAAGAATATCAATCAAGAGATTGTGGTTCCATCCTTGTGTTACACAATCTGGACGTGGTCTGTGCTTTAAAGTTTTACTTACAAGCTACTAAAAATTTTCGTCAAACATCTGCTTTGTTTGTTGTCTACTCTGGACAGAGGAGAGGTCAAAAGGCTTTGGCAACCTCTTTTTCTTTTTGGCTAAGAAGCTTAATCCGCTTAGCCTATGAGACTGCTGGACAGCAGCCTCCTGAAAGGATTACAGCTCATTCCACTACAGCTGTGGCTTCCACTTGGGCCTTCATACTTTTTCAAAATTTTACAAATTTGATACTTTTGCTTCTTCGGAGGCTATATTTGGGAGAAAGGTTTTACAGGCAGTGGTTCCTTCCATTTAAGTTCCTGCCTTGTCCCTCCCTTCATCTGTGTACTTTAGCTTTGGTATTGGTATCCCACAAGTAATGGATGATCCGTGGACTGGATACACCTTACAAGAGAAAACACAATTTATGCTTACCTGATAAATTTATTTCTCTTGTGGTGTATCCAGTCCACGGCCCGCCCTGTCATTTTAAGGCAGGTAATTTTTAAATTTAAACTACAGTAACCACTATACCCTATGGTTCCTCCTTTCACGGCTTGTTTTCGGTCGAATGACTGGCTATGACAGTTAGGGGAGGAGCTATATTACAGCTCTGCTGTGGGTGTCCTCTTGCAACTTCCTGTTGGGAATGAGAATATCCCACAAGTAATGGATGCTCCGTGGACTGGATACACCACAAGAGAAATAAATTTATCAGGTAAGCATAAATTGTGTTTTTTTTATTTAAAAAAAAAGCTGTATATGCTATATAAATGGATCATCTACAAAACATTTATGCAAAGAAAAATCTAGTGTATAATGTCCCTTTAATGTAAGAAGCTACTTAAAGACTTCCTCGAGAGCTTATAATGGAGACATGAAGAGGGATAACTGCATGACTGACCATGGCAGCTTGAACTACGTGGGTCATCACTGGAGTGCAAGCAGAACTGATCCACAGCTACACCGAGCATGTCACACAACATCACCATTGTGTGCTCGGCATACTGACATCCCTCTACTCAGTGGAGACACTAGTCCTGCCAGTCTTGCACCTTCTTCTATGATTGTAGGGAGATGGCTGATTTAAACAACACAGTATTGCATCTCGGCTTACTTTGCAGGCCCAGCAAACGATACTCAGAACATGAGTTCCAGCCAAGCCACCCCCTCAGTAAGAGCTACTTGTTGGTGTGTTTATTCACCTATTTGCTATACAGACTAATCTTAACATCTTCTGATAGCCTCCTTGATGTGACTTGTGCACAAGCAAACCATGAATACTTACTATGGCCTAGGTTACAAGTGGAGCGGTATTTAGCGCTCCCGCTTCAATGTAAGCTTTGCTAGAACTTTTTTTTTTTGCGTGTCAGGTAGCACGCATCTTACAAGTTGAAAGTAAAAAGTTTGACTTTAATGGAAAGTGCAGATTAAAAAAAAAACTTATTGCTCATGTGCTAACCTGTCAGGAGTTTTTAATATTTCACATTCCAATGTTCTACAGATACAGGAATGTTATTTTTATTGTAAATACATATTTCTATATATATCTCTGTGTGTATATATATATATATATATATATATATATATATATATATATATATATGAGGAACATAGGAATGTAAAATATGCATAACACGCTTCAGGTTTCACACTTTAGGTCTAACGCGGTATTGAGTTAGCACACATGAAAACTCAATTATCTTAAGGCGTGTCATTGATATATTAAATATAAAATATTTAAAAACATTAATAATTATTCAATTTTATTATAGATACTGTAAACAATTCTAAATAATCCATACAATATATATATATATATATATATATATATATATATACAGTAGGTATTGAAAAGAATCCCCCCCATTTTGTTGCTTTGCAGCCTGACATAAAGACAGACAATTTTTTTGTTTATCCAGTTGTAATTACTTATAACTTACTTTATCCAGTTGTAATTACTTATAACTTATAACATCCAAGTGAAAGATATAACACCAACATGTCAGGCAAAAATAAAGAGAATTCAAAAACACTGTCAGTCACTGAGATAGAAAAAGGATCACCCCCTCCTAAAATTACTTGTAAACTCAATCAGGTGTAGCTAATCACCTTCTCAACAGCACACACAAAGCCATTTGACCTTCAAGTGTGATCAGCTGTGGGCATATTAGTTAGCTCAGCATCAAAAGAGCTTTCCTGGAGCATCTCAGTACCTGGTAGTGCAACTGAAGCAAACAATCAACTATGGGTGGCAAGGCACTGTCAAAAGATCTCCGGGATAATGTTGCGGACAGGCACAAGTCAGAAGATGGATACAAGAAAATATCAAAGGCTTTATCAATGCCTAGAAGCACAGTGGAGTCTATTATTAAGAAGTGGAAGGTATTTGGTACAACACGGACCCTCTCTGGATAAGGACGTTGCACCAAACTGGCTGAAAGAGCCAAATAAATATAGCAACAATAAAAAAGCACCATTTAAAGATAATGGGAATAAAACTAATACTCAGGTTGACAGAGAACCATATAGAAATAGTCATTACCAACATAGAGATAACCAATATTCACATTCTGATCATCATTATATGAAATCCAACAGAATTGGAGAAAGGGAAAGAGAAAAAAAGAACAAAGACATGAGTCAAGAAATAATAACCCATTTAACAACAAGAGTTGGAATCACAATTATAATGTTGATAGGAATTATGAATTTAATGAAGGTTGGCAGAGACCCAAAGTCACATACAATAGGGAAAGAAATGAAGATTATGAACCTAGAGAGATTGAGACTAGACATAGATATGCAGTTTTCAGTGAGGAACAACCAGAATCAGATGATAATTCCTCTTTTTTAGAGAAGGGAGACTGCACATATGGAAAAAGAAAAAAGTCAGATCTATTCAGTAAGAGGAGGGAAGACCAGGAACACTCACATTATCAAAGGCAAAAAATAAGGAAGAACTAAAAACCAAAGGGATTTTTAACCTATCTGACCATCAATTAACTAAACCCCAGATTAAAGTACTGGAAAAAGGTTTAAATTTTGCCCCTAGTGCTAGGGCTAATACATTTGAAACATACATAGACATTAAAAAAAATTACAAACAACAGTAAAACCCACCACCCACACAACCAACCCCCCAAATAAAACCCTAACTAAAAAAACCTAAGATCCCCATTGCCCTGAAAAGGGCATTTGGATGGGCATTGCCCTTAAAAGGGCATTTAGCTCTATTGCTGCCCAAAGCCCTAACCTAAAAATAAAACCCACCCAATAAACCCTTAAAAAAACCTAACACTAACCCCACTGAAGATCCACTTACAGTTTTGAAGATCCGACATCCATCCTCAACGAAGCCGGGAGAAGTCCTCATCGAAGCGGCAAGAAGTCCTCAACGAAGCCGGGAAAAGTCTTCATCCAAGCCGGGAGAAGTGGTCCTCCAGACGGGCAGAAGTCTTCATCCAGACGGCATCTTCTATCTTCATCCATCCGGCACGGAGCGGGTCCATCTTCAAGACATCCGGCGCGGAGCATCCTCTTCCAACGATGACTACCCGACGAATGAAAGTACCTTTAAGTGACGTCATCCAAAATGATTGGAACAGACAATAGAATGTGAGCTCAATCCTATTGGCTGATTGCATCAGCCAATATGATTTTTTCAACCTTAATACCGATTAGCTGGTAGAATTCTATCAGCCAATCGGAATCTAAGGGACGCCATCTTGGAAAAGGATGCTCCACGGTGCATGTCTTGAAGATGGACCCGCTCCGCACCGGATGGATGAAGATAGAAGATGCCGTCTGGATGAAGACTTCTACCCGTCTGGTGGACCACTTCTCCCGGCTTGGATGAAGACTTCTCCCGGCTTCATTGAGGACTTCTTGCTGCTTCGATGAGGACTTCTCCTGGCTTCGTTGAGGATGGATGTCGGATCTTCAAAACTGTAAGTGGATCTTCAGGGGGTTAGTGTTAGTTTTTTTTAAGGGTTTATTTGGTGGATTTTATTTTTAGGTTAGGGCTTTGGGCAGCAATAGAGCTAAATGCCATTTTATTGAAGCTAATTTTATTGAATTTAGTTAATTGCATTTAATTTAGGGAATTTATTTAATGGTAGGGTTCGGTTAGGTGTTAGTGTAACTTAGGTTTGGTTTTATTTTACAGGTCAATTTGTATTTATTTTAGCTAGGTAGTTAGTAAATAGTTAATAACTATTTAGTAACTATTCTACCTAGTTAAAGTAAATACAAACTTGCCTGTAAAATAAAAATAAACCCTAAGCTAGCTACAATGTAACTATTAGTTATATTGTAGCTATCTTAGGGTTTATTTTACAGGTAAGTATTTAGTTTTAAATAGGAATTATTTAGTTAATGATAGTAGGTGTTATTTAGATTTATTTTAATTATATTTAAGTTAGGGGGTGTTAGGGTTAGGGTTAGACTTAGGGGTTAATACATTTAATATAGTGGCGGCAACGTTGGGGCGGCAGATTAGGGGTTAATAATATTTAACTAATGTTTGCGAGGCGGGAGTGTGGCGGTTTAGGTGTTAATATGTTTATTATAGTGGCGGCGATGTCAGGAGCGGCAGATTAGGGGTTAATATTTTTATTATAGTGCTTGTGATGCGGTAGGGCCTCGGTTTTGGGGTTAATAGGTAGTTTATGGGTGTTAGTGTACTTTTTAGCACTTTAGTTATGAGTTTTTGTAGTGTAAAACTTATAACTACTGACTTTAAAATGTGGTACAAATCTTGACAGGATAGGGTGTACCGCTCACTTTTTGGCCTCCCAGGACAAGCTCGTAATACCGACGCTATGGAGATCCCATTGAAAATAGACTATACGCAAATTGCGTAAGTTGATTTGCAGTAAAGCCAAAAAATTGTGCGGTGCCCCTAAATCTGCAAGACTCGTAATACCAGCGGTAGTAAAAAAGCAGCTTTATAAGGCTTAACGCTGCTTTTTTACTCATAACGCAAGACTCTTAATCTAGCCGATTGTATGGAATGAGAATTGTTGGATGATAACTGGAGATGTATCATCTCTCTATACAAATCTAAAAAAAAGAATTAGGCCTTGAAGCGATTAGACATATGTTATCTACCGATCCAGTATTATCTGATATTCAGGTTAACTTTATTTTAGATGGAATAGCCTTCATTTTAGATCATAATTATTTTTGGCTTGACCACCAATATTTTTTACAAATCAATGGAACGGCGATGGGAACCAGGTTTGCGCCCAGTTATGCTAATTTATTTATGGCGCACTGTGAAGAGCTTTTCGTGTTTAGCCAACATGACTGGGCGCAGTACCTGGTTTCCTATAGCCGTTACATAGACAATATTTTCTTCATCTGGTCAGGGACTTTGGCACAATTGAAAGAGTTTTTGCTTTATTTAGAAAATAATCAATTTAACATAAGTTTCACTTGGAATTACAACCAACAAAAAGTGGAATTTCTAGACCTGGAAATTTATATAGAAGATAACAAAATTAAAAGTGGGAACTTTTTAAAAAAAGTAGATGTGAATAATTTCATCAACACTAACAGTTGCCATCAAACAAAATGGCTCTCCAGCATTCCAAAAAGCCAGTTCATTAGGCTTAAAAGGAATTGTAAAGAGAATAAAGAATATATAGAACAGGCAGGAATCCTTAAAAACAGATTTATAGAAAAAAAAATTATGATAAATCATCTATTGAAAAAACGATAGAGGAGGTAGAAAAAATGGAAAGAAAACATCTCTTAAAATATAAAGATAAGAATCAAACTAATTTAGGCCTAATGGTCTAAATATGAGTCTGTATAAGATGAAGATGATGTAAAATTGTATATAACAGTAGACATATATTCCACCAGGTACTAAACAAATACACAATTATTAAGATTGCAATACAAAATATTGTTTAATAAGTGTGTATAGAATTGAATTGTACAACATCTAAAACAATAAGTTAACATAATTATTGTCATCTTCATCTACCTATAGTCTAAACGTTCAAGTGCACTTGCATGGTCAATTTTTATTCATGTATTTCCAATGTGTATGCATTTGTATTTTAAAGTTGTGACATATGACATATTATGTTTTTCTTGCTATATGCAACTATAATGGATTTTCCTTACTATATGCAATAACAGAGATAACAGTGTCTTGATAAACATCAATAATTATTGTGTGGATTTTGTACAAATAACAAATAAGCATAAACGCTTTTGCCAATATCCAAGATGGAGGATGGAACCCTTTTTTTACTTAAAAGAACATTGTTGCCCTTATCAAAGATGGCGGACGGAACTCTCAGACACTTACTGATGATATCCAAAAATCCAGGACACCGCTTGATGACATCATCCGAGATGACCAATCGGAGGATCGCTTACCCTATATCACCATCAAGAAGGAAGACGCACACCATTCCACTTCCTTAAAAAAGCTGGACGCTCACGGCAAAACGTATGTCGGACCTTGGAACTATGACAGTGCCTCTACTCTCTCACGGACTATTAAGTTACCAGGACAGGTATCGAGTGGTTTCCACTAATTGGATTTTGACTGATATATGCCGCTGGGCAAACTATCTACTATAATCCATATAAAAGTGGTACAGATACCCGAGTGACTACCTTTGGTTGAGTATTTTTGGTGTCTTTTAAATATTTTTTTATGTATTTTAATAAAAAATATATTTTATTGAAGCAGCGGCCTGTGTTTGGAGTTATACTGGAAGCCTGGTAGTATAAAACCGGGTGTGCGTCTAATCCCAGAACCTGGTTGGCTCTTTTAAGTGTGAGTAGCCCCTTGGAGGAATATTATTCCTTATATCAAAATTTATTGCACCATATTTTGTTTGTTTTTGTCTTTGAGGTTTGGAGTTAACCCTGGACTTACCTAAAGTGAGGAGGACTACACGGATCATATATATCCTTATAGTTGAATATACACTTTGTTTATATCCACTTTTTTTTGTTTTTTTTTTAGTTTATTCACTTTTTATTATTCATTTGTTTACCCACCAAGTGATTTTTTTTGTACTTTTGTGTACCAGGAGGAAACTGGACAGAGAGGCTACCAAGAGACCCACAGCAACTCTGAAGCAGTTGCAGGAATTTACGACAAAGAGTGGTCATTGTGTGCATGTGCCAACAATATCACAAATTCTCCACAAATGTGGCTTGTATGGGAGGGTTGCAAGAAAATAGCCATTCCTCAAGAAAGGCCACATGCAATCACGACTGAGCTTTGCCATAAAACACCTAGGAGATTCTGAGGCCACATAGAAAAAAGTGTTATGGTCAGATGAGACTAAATTATTTGGCCTCAACACCAAACAATATGTCTGGAGGAAATCCAATACAGCTCATTATCCAAATAACACCATACCTACAGTAAAGCATGGAGGTAGTAATTTCCTGTTATGGGGGTGTTTCTCTGCAGAAAGCACTGGAGTACTTGTCAGGATAGAAGGAATAATTGATTGGGCAAAATACCATCAAATTCTTGAGGAAAATCTGCTGCCCTCTGCCAGGAAGTTGTCAATGGGAAGAAGGTTGACAATGACCCAAAGCACACAGCAAAAATTACCACACAGTGGTTGAAGGAGAAAAAGATGAATGCCCTTGCATGGCCTAGTCAGAGCCCAGACTTAAACCCCATTTAATATCTGTGGCATGAATTAAAGACTGCAGTCCACAAACGGTCACCATCAGATGTAACAGAACTGGACCAGTTCTACAAAGAAGAGTGAGCAAATATTGCACAGTCTAGATGTGCAAAGTTAGTAGAGACATATCCCAACAGACTGTAATTAAAACAAAAGGTGGTTCCATAAAATACTGACACAAGGGGATGATCCTTTTTCCAACTCAGTGATTCTGTTTTTGAATTGTCTTTATTTTTGCCCGACATGTTGGTGTAATATCTTTCACTTGGATGTTATAAGTAATTACAATTGGATAAACAAAAATTGTGTCTGTCTTTATTTCAGGCTGCAAAGCAACAACATGTGATTATTTTCAATGGGTGTGATTCTTTTCAATATCCACTGTATATATATATATATTTTAATATTTTGTATTCATATTTTTAATATTTTATATTTAATATTTCCATAACTTGTTAGATGACAAATTTTCATGTGCACTAACTGTGTTAGGCCTAAAGCGCAAAACCCGAAGTGCGTTAAGCATATTTTACATTTCTATGTTATTCACATTTTTATTATTAAATAAATATTTCTATATATAACTATACCCACAGCATATACCTATAGGAATAGATATACAGATATAGGTATATAGAGTTATATATAGAAATATATTTTTCACAATAAAAATAACACATAATATTTACGTTAATATTTTTTTATTGAGATCTTGCAAAAAGATGAAACATACATTAGTTGCCGATTACCAATATAGACCAGAGTACATCAATATAATAACAATTATCAGTAATATGAAGAAGATGAATGACACAATAAAGGCTTCTGAGATCTCTATTTTATAACAATAATAGCTGATGTGGATGACCATTTAGAAGACCACTCATGGGCCACTAGGGTATAGGCAATGGGAAGGTAGGACAGTCATATTTGCGGCCACTTTTGGGCCATATGATAAATAATAGCAGGGTTTATCAGCGGGTAAGCACCGCTTAGAATTATACACTAAATGGTGAATTGCAGTATGAATTAGTGGAATTTCATGGAGGAGGAGCCACAAAAATACAAAAAAAGAAGTAATACCCCAATCCATTGCCGGGTGGAAATTAAAGAGTATTGGGGTGTAAAGCAAGCTAGAGAGCCCTAAGACTTATAAGGGGCAAAGAGGTCTAGCTAATCTACTTGTCCCACATAAAATTATGTACAAGGAATATAGACTAATTTCATCATGTGTCTTAATTGTACCACAGGCTATATTATAACACAGTGGGGGTAGATGATTGTACACGAGAATTTGGAATCTTTGTTGGTGTTCTGAATCTACAGCCATGAGCTGATTGGAATGAGAAAATATGGCATTGTATCTGACTAAGGTAGTGATAGTAAAAATAAACGGTACATAACAATTAGATACAACAGTGTACATGTTTATAGAGTCTGAGTCTCAATAACATGGTTTATTCAATAAAAAGGAGCCAAGTACATTCGCTGGTTAGCTAGTTCGGACCCTCTTTTCAGCATAGTACATGTAATAGGTTCAGATGTCAGTTAACCTAGACAAGCAGTCATTAAAGCTCATAACAACCTCACCCCCCTTAGCAGTGCAAAATCTATATTACCAAAGGGGAACCATCATGAGTAAAACAGTATAATTTAGTCTAAACTTCAGGTATGTAAGTAGCCAGAGTAGAAAACTAGACACACTCATATAGTAGAATAGGAGTTGGTTGTCTAATATAGTGGGCGTTCATAACACAGCGAGTCAGTGATACCCAGTTTATATGGAAAAGTTCAGTCAGCGAAACTGTTATCCCCCAATCCACATACCCCCTCAACTGCATGGGATGTAAACTCTGGAGCCCGCCAGCGGGAGTCGGCCGCACCTCCACGACTCGGGCCCAGATGTAGAAGATCTAGATTTTTTACTGCTCGGGGGTACAGGCTGGGAGGAGTCCAGGACTGCAAACTTCGCCGATTTGAAACGGCATTCACCCAATTCTTCTTCACCATGGCTTCAGTGTAGGGTATTAGGCTGGTAGCGCGATGACCCTCTCTTCTGCGGGCTGTGCTGATACTTGTGGGATACTTGCTCCGCCAAAGCTCTCCTCCTTCAATGCAGAAGAATGCCTTGCAGAAAACAGGCTCACTGTCTGCTCCAAAATGCCAGTGCTGCAGCTTGCCGGTTGCCGGCGCCATCTTGTCTTGAGCACCTGCAGATCTAATAGTGGACCTGAGATCAATGAAGCTCCCCTCCACCTTGCTTTCAAGCTCCTTAAGTTTGCGTAGGTATGGCTGCTCCATTATGCTGCAGCATGGAGATGAATTCACCCAGCCAGATGTAAGACTGGGGGGGGGGGGGGTGTTAGCGAGGTGATTCAGACCTTTGGGTGCGATCCTAGTGGTATCATCCAACTCCAGGTTATCCCTCCAGTTGAGTAGTTAGTATATTATTAAAGGATGGCTGAGTGGTTGTGCGATGGTCTTTAGATTATTTAGCATTCCATAAGAGCTATAGTTATTAGCGTCTGAACATGGCAGTGCCTTGGACACGCCCCCCATAGTGATAGTTTTGATAAACAAATATAAATATGAGTATAAATATGGTTCAATATATAGTGGACCTCTTAGGTGACCAAAGTAGCTAGTGGTAACGCAATGTTAGTGTTAATTTACACATACATTGAACAACAAGATTTTTTTATATCAATTAATAAACCTTTAGAAAATCTTTTACAAATACAATATAATTCATATGCCTAAAACACTGGGGTTAAGAACAGGAATAAAAGATCATTGAAAGTCCCAGCAATTAGTGAATAATATAAAAGTTCATATTGCACATAAAGTTGATTAAACAAAACAAAAATAATAATAATTAATAATTAGAAGGCCAGGATCCTGGTCCTTTTTGGGTCTCTACTTACACTCTTCTACCTCAATCGATATGAGGTATGGGCGGCACAGTATAGGTAGAGTCTGGTCCCAGACACTGGGTGAAGCTTGTCTCCTGGAGATGTTGTCAAACTTTGTAAAAACTCTGTAAAGGTGTGGTAAAGCAGCTCAATCCAAGAGCCCTCTGTCTGCACAATCTGTTGTCGGTCCGCTGTATAGCCCCTTCTTCTCTCCAATTAGCTTGGCACTGTGTAAAGCCGCTTCTTTACAGCGACTTACTCCTCAAGCATACCGCTCACCCACAAAGTGTCGCCTATGACGCATTCAGTCTGCCACACACATATATATATAATATATATATATAATATATATATATATATATACCTATATAATACTAATAAACTCAGCTTAATTCAAAGCTATCTATCTCAAATTCACATCCCTTCATTGCCAGCAGAAATCAGGCTCTATTGTATGTTTTAGGTGTTATTTCACCAATTTATCTGTATTTTTTTTTACTTCTGAATAATTGCCGGGATCATGTTCTGGGAGTACACACCTAACCTATGTTCTTAACAAAATGACTGTCTGATTTTGTGCTGATGGATTGTGAAGTTTTGGCTGCTGCACATTACCCCCCCCCCCCCCATATCTCTGGGTAATTAGCAGGGTGTTTATCCTGCTGTATTATCACACATCATTCAATAATATTCTCTTTTAGTGGCTCTACAGCAAAGAGCAGCAACCTTATGATTGAAGATTACTATCAAATTTTACAGCTTCTGTGAACCTTAAAGTACACAGATGAAAAGCATGTTGATGTGGCTTACACAGTAATATTGAGCTGCAGCAGGCTCGCGAAGATAGGGCCATGCAGACTGACAATATACAAAAGTTGAGATGTCAACTTTGTCTCACCAACGACCCTAATAAAAGATTCCTTTCTGTCCTGAAAATTGGAATGCAGAGCGCACTGTGGTCCATGATAAAGGGTTATACTTATGATTGAAAATGCAAATGTAATGCTGGACTACTGAATCTATGGAGACAAGTCACTGCCTTTTTACACTGTGAGAGAGTTGGAATTGGCTGATGATTTGGGGGTCTCTGTTCTCCCCATTTTGAATTGGGAGGAGCAGGTTAAATACTTACTTATCTTAGAATAAGACCTGTGGTATATATTTTGAGTGACTTCTCACCTTGATATGGTCACCTTCAGTTGTGGCACTGTATTCTGGACTCTATTAATTGTTGCGAGTAGTGCCTTGGGGGCCAAATACAGTCACCTTAGTCCAGCCTTTATAGTCTCTTATTTTATATCGTTGCCTAGGCTCCTGATTCCTTGCGTTTGATAATGTGGTATACATAGTGATATCTGTATCCTGCTTAATCATATTTGTATTTTGTGGTTAGAGGACAAGGGTAAACTTGACATCCCGATAAAGCTGCCAGATGCTGAGCCAGGTCCTTGCTGGACTTCTTCAAGTCTCTCAAAGAAGAAACTCTGAGAAACGTCTCATCAGATTTTGAGAGTTTTCTTGGCCTTCCAGTGCTTTATTTTGTTCTTAAAGGGACAGTATACACTCATTTTCTTATAACTGCATGTAATAGACACTATAAAGAATAAGATGCACATATACTGATATCAAAATCCAGTATAAAACTGTTTAAAAACTTACTTAGAAGTTCTCAGTTTAGCTCCATTGAAAAGGTAGTTGGAAAGCCCACTGCAAGTGGGAAATTAGACACACCCCCTCCTCATTCTTTTGCATATGAAAAGACCCTTTAAACAAACAGGAGCAAGCTGGAGTAGGTATCTATCAGTATTCACATAAAACTTTGTGGCTTGGTTAGGAGTCTGAAAATCAGAGCAATGTTATTTAAAAAAAAGCAAAACTATACATTTAAAAAAAAAAATTACTTCATGGGCTATATAAATAGATAATCTACAAAACATTTATGTAAAGAAAAAATGAGTGTATAATGTTCCTTTAACCTCTCCTGATTCTTCAAATTTCTTTATAACAACTTAAAACCACATTTTGAGTATTCAGGTTGTTTGCTGATTTCCCTTTGAGAGTGGCCTTGCTGATGCAAAAGGATGATTTTATATCTGTCAAATTATGTGATCTTTGGCATTTTGAATAGATAGTGTGATTGAAAGTTGGTCTTATTAGCAAGCTTCCAATTAATTAAACTCATACTGCGTGTGTTTGTAATGCTCAAGCATGTTTTGCACAAACCTGGTGTAATATACCTTTTTCACAGCAGTCATTTTGACATGAAATAGCAGGACAAATACAGGTGTTAAGAGGGGGGGTCACACTAAATACTTTTCCTGTTTTTTTTTAATACTGCATACAAATATCCTGTATTTTCTGTTTGTATTCTAATAAAGAGACTGAGAAATCATTATATATGGTCATTTATAAGCTATAATGTTTGCTTTTGGGATGGTCTACAACAGATTCTTTATATGTGTCATTTTATAGACCTAGTATAATTGGAAATGTATGGTGTTTATTCAGAAATTGTAACATATTTAATTTTGTTTTATTTCTTAAATTGCTATGTCCAGAAGCTACAATATAATTTTGCTACATTTATTAGGTCCAAAAGTGGCCTTTTTTTGCATTTCTCCAATTATGCCCATATGCTTTCTAATTTTAGTGTTTGTGGACCACTAGTCTTCAGTAAGGGTATATTATGTATATTTAATGTTAATATATTTTAAGGGGATAACATATTAAAAAGATAACAAATCCTTGAGGTTCTCTTAAGTAAAAGGCAGAATTATATGACATTTCATGTGTACACTGTTAGTAACAGATCATATACTGTGAGCTTATTGTGTTTATTTTATTTCTTTACACATTAATATGATATTTTCTTATTGTGTATATCTGGAAAGAATCCTTTGTGTTCTCTATATTGCATGATTAAATCTGCAATTGAATCTCACTAAAAAAATATAACAAATTACCCGATGGTAAAGCACCAGGCCCGTATGGCTCCACTCCTAAATTCTGTCACTTATTTAAGACACAATTAGGACCACAGTTATTGTTCCTCTTTCAATCCACTGACTAATGAGCTCAATTTTCAGAATCTATGCTAGAGGCAGCTATAACGGCGATCCTCACACCAGGCAAACCACAGGATAACCTAAGCAGTTACAGATCTATCTCTTGACTGAACATTGATCTTAACTTATACACAAAAATATTGGCAATCAGAATGAACTAATTTGACCAAGTTGGGTTCATATTGGGATGTAAAGCAAAAGACAACACTACCAGAATTATAATTGTTAGATTATGCAACTAGAAGAAATATCCCTTTAACTTTGCTTTCCACAGACGCAGAGAAGGCCTTTCACAGGGGGGAATGACATTTTATGTGATCAACCCTGTCTGAATTTGGCTTATCCCAAAAGTTTATCATGAGAGTCAGAGCAAATGGATAATTATCACACACATTTCCCATAAGTAATTGAACAAGACATTGTTGCCCCTTATCCCCCTATAGTTTGTTTTAATAATATAAGTTTTAGCTTTATATGTAAGTGAAACCTCTGTGATTAAAGGATTGACTATAGGAAATGTTATTATTTGCTGATTATATTATTTTCACTTTACAGTTTCCAACTAGATCCATTCCTGCTCTGTTAAAAGCCCTTCAAAATTATAACTAAGGTCCAAATTTTCCATACATTTATATAAATCAATTCTCATGAATATTAATGTATCCCCTGAAGAGATTTACTTTATTAAATCACATACTGAATTTGTGATATCATATAGGATGCATTATTTAGGTATAATATTGACACCTTCCCTTTCTAAATAATTAAATCTGAATTATAATAGTCTTATTTGTGAAGTAAAGCAGGCTCTGCAAAGATGGCACACACAGGGGCACCTATCTTGGATAGGTCATATTAATACTCTCAAAATGATGATATTACCTAAATTTCTCTATCTATTCCAAGTGATACTATTAGAACTTCCTAAGGCATACTTGACCTCCCAACAAAGAGTTCTTGAACAAATTATCTGGACTAATCATAGACCCTAAATATCCCATAACACACTGTATCTAATCAAAGAAAATTGAGGATTAGGTATTCCTAATATTCTTCAGTACTGCAGAGCGATACATCTTGCGTGTATTGTTGCATGGAATCACACAGTATATCCAAACCTTGAGTTCAATTGGAAGTATCATTAATAGATATTCTGATCATGATTGATTTATGCTGGCTTCCCTCATGCTGGTTTCCCTAAAAAACACAGACCTATACAGGTATATTCTTATCTTCTTATTTCTAGTACATAAAAAGTGTAGGATAATATTATTTGATCCACTAGTGGAATATCATGTTCAGTCTCACTTCTCACCCCTCTATTAAATAACTCTTTTTCAATCTACTCTAACCATCAAGGCAGTGCTTATAATAGATGGTAAACCTTCACATCTCTCAACTTATTTTATACTCCACTAACGTCTTATTAAAACCCAGAATGAAGTTACAGTAGCCTCCCCCCTCCCCTTCCTTCCCACATTTGACAAATGGTTTGCATATTTACAATTTAGAGACTTCATTTCACATAATCCCCACAAGGTTGATTTGATGGGAATGTTAACCCCTTTTGAAAAACTTTGAATCTCTCCAGATGTGACCAGGAAACACGTCTATTGAAAATATAAATTATTGAAGGTATTTATCCAGAAGATCTGCCTACATACTTACCTAAATGGGAGACAGAACTTAATAACACATTTTACCCACGAGAATCAATGGAGAAAGATATTTTTTGCTACAAAAAAATCATCAATATCTATTTTAATAGTAGAAAATAAATATACAATTCTGTCCAGGTGGTATCTATCTCCATACAGACTCCAAAATATATTCCCTTTGACAGATTTTATTGTCATACATTATCCAGCACTGTTCGCATACCCATACTTGCCCAACTACATTTTGAATAATAGAAACAAACAGGCTCCTTTTTTACTTCAAAATACTTACTGGATTCCCTTTTTGCAGTTCCTCTCACTCTTTCTCACTCTTTTTGTTCCTTTTCTTCTTCCTTCTTTTAATATATAGGTCCAGATTACGAGTAGAGCAGTAGTTTGCGCATTCAAGCGTTAAAACCGCTAGAAGTAATTTTTTGCGCTTGGAGATTCGCGCTCGTATTACAAATTGAAAGTAAAAAGTTTGCAATCTCGCATTTGCAAAGTTGTGCTTAGAAATAGACTTTTCCCCATAGACATCAATGGCACCGAAAAAGTTGAAAAAAACCCACCCACAAGTCACGCATACATGATTGCAGTTATTTAAAAGCTCAACATAAGAAGGTAATATTGCATATTTCATAATCCAATGTTCTGCACATAGCAGAATATGTTCTATTTATTCTTAAAATGAAAGAGATATTTTAATATAGATCTGATGTGTTTTTGCTCAAATATATATTTATACCTATATATATTGCATAAATATGATTTTTCATGTTTCAGTTGCACATATATATATATATATATATATATATATATATATATATATGTTTTATGTGTTTATATGTGTAAATATATTCTTTAAATGCATAAATACATATTTACACACATATAAACATATATACAGTATATATATATATATATACACATATATACATAAATACATATTTACACACATATAAACATATATACAGTATATATATATATATAGATATAGATATATATATATACATACATACATATTTAGACATGTATATGCATGTATCTCTAAGCTAAAGCCCTTTGCGGTCCCTTTTTTTTCTAACCTCATATCTTTGAGCCTTTATAACATTTTATTGCAATTTGTTTTTTTTAATAATTTTTGTTAGATAGTGCTATTATGACTGAAACTGTACTTTTAAATGTATTTTCGATGTGTTTTGTGACACTCAGTTAACCAGAGCTTTGAAGTCGTGGTAATCCTTCTAATGTAAATAACCATTGCACTCACACGTTTGTATTTACTTTCAACTTTACTTTCAACTTGTTATACAAGCAGAATTTAACTTGCACACAAATGGCTGCTAAAACCTGATATCGCTCCATGCAAACGATAGTGCTCCACTCATAATCTAGCCCATAATGTTTCAGTTTATGGTATTGTATGTGATTAAACACATCACCAATATATCCAATGTCTTAATTTGATAAGTATATGTACATTTTCTGAACTGGTGAAGATTTTATGTATTTTTGACGTATGCATTTCCTCTTATTTTATGTCTTTTTTTAATTGAAAAATTAGTAAACATATTCATCTAAAAAAAACAACAAACAAAAAACACCTGTGAAGTTTACAAATTTAAAATGCTTTCCCAAGCACTATGTATTACTTCATAGTGACATCATAAGGCATATTAAAGGGGCACTGCTTCTTTTACCAAAACATAACATTTGTAAACATATCTCTGAATGTACTTTGGCAAAGCACAGTGACACCTATACTGAATGGCTATCTGTATTTGTCTGGTGTACAGGGCTTGTCATCGGATGAGCACTTGTGGTGGGCTGACTTGGAATTGACCTATCGACTACTGGGGGAGATACAGACGGTTCTACTGAGTGGTGGCTGTGGTTTCCTACTGCTAGATCTCAAGAGAGTTGCAACGCCATAGTCCAGTAGGAGGACCACCAGTTTGCCAGTAGGAAATATTCTATTAGGCGCTCTTCCTACATTTTCCACTGCCTTAATTCTTTAAAAGATAATCTTAACATAACATAACAGTGACAGCCATTCCACAACCCAGAAGGTACTTTTTTGACAGTTAAGTATATGTGAGACTACCCTTATTGGATGTATACTTGATTCACTGTGCCTTCTGCACTGGCCCTGATTCCATAACCAAGAGAGGCCTGGGGTGAAATTGCCACCCTACCCCCTGGCCCACTCTACCCCTGAAAATTAACAGCTTCCAGAACAAAAAGGAGTTATAACATTTCATTGCTTGCCATGGAGTGACAGTTAGCTCCAAAGTTCATGCTATCTAACTTTCTAGTTGTGTCTTTTTATTATTATTATTATTATTATTATTATTATTATTATTATTAATAAAAATAATAATCATCCTCATCATGACAATCTGTAAATGCTAAAGTTTCCTGTGTTAATAAAGGCATTGCTTTATTTGAGCTTGTTAATAAGATTCTGTTGATTGCTCCATTAAAGGAAATTTGCTCAGATATACACTGCTACAAACCATTATACTTATTCTAATGGAAGGAGTCACTATAATCTTAATGAATTACTGAAATGCAATATTTATAATCCATTTAAGAAATATGACAGTGACTGATTCAGCTTTATTGCAATCAAAATAAGAGATGGTATAAATAATTTAAATACAGAGCATTCAGTGTTACACGTAAAAAGGCTGTGTCTAATTGATACCCTCTTTACCTGTGTGTAGCAGTCAGTGAAGAGGTTAAAAGAAGCCAAGGCTATTTTACATGTCTTTTGAACAAAATATCTACATCTGATTTCGTTATCCAACTGACAGTATCTTGGAAGTACGTGCTGTTTTCAGCATTGCAACACATTGCTGATAAATGTTAGGAGATAAATCCTTCTGTTCCCAAAGATTAATTTTTGTTCTACTGCCAAACTGCCTTGTTAGTGTGAAAAAGGGAATGTGCATCTAAAAACTGTAGAGATAGACAACATGGACACCTCACGTGCAAAAAAGTAAAACATTTCTGACAATATCAATCTGTCTTAGCAATTAGTGTACTGAATGCTCAGGTTTTATACATTTTTAACAATGTTCCTGAAGAAAAATAACGTTCACTGTGATCCTTAGTTCTTAATATTTATCTGTCTGGCAATTTTTTATTTTTTTATTTACAAAAAACATTACAGTAAGCCCCTATAGATGAGGTTCCAAAATGTCTTAGGAAATGGGTTTCAGAAGTAAAGTTTGTTCCCATTGTACGCCAAATAGACAAAACAGTTGAGCACAAAGTAAAGGCAACAGAAATGTAATACATTTTACTCCTTGTTATGACTAAGGGCATTTGCTTATTATGGGCCAGATTACAAGTGGAGCGCTTTTTAACACTCCCTGTCAAAAACCTGGTTCTCTGCTTGCTGCTGCTGTTCCCCAGCCTATTGTTGTAACCTCTTAGCCACCAGATGGCTTGTACACAGGCTGAGGTTTCTGGGATCTGTTATCTGCAGCCCTGGCTCTCTGGCTCCACCTGCCTGCCAGCTGTAGGTAATCATGTAATTAGCAGTATGCTATTTATAGTGACAGTATACACCAATTTTCATTTAACTGCATATAACAGACACTACTATAAATAATAATATGCACAGATTCTGATCTAAAAATTCAGTATAAGACCATTTAAAAACTTACTTAGAAGCTCCCAGCTTAGCATTGTTAAAAAAAAAGTTAGCTGGAACAACCACTGCAAGTGGGAAATAGCAGACACTCCCACCTCCCCCTTAATCTGCATATGAAAATACTCTTTACACAAACAGGAGCAAGCTGGAGTAGGTATATATCAGTATTCTCCTAAAACTTTGGGGCTTGTTTAGGAATGTGAAAATCAGTGGAATGTTATTTAAAAATAAGCATTAAAAAAAAAAAAGCTGTATAGGCTATATTAAATGGATCATCTACAAAACATGTATGCAAAGAAAATCTAGTGTATAATTCCCTTTAAGGAAGGTTTGCTGTGAGTCCTGTGCCCTGATATAAGAAGTTCTGCTCTGTCTGAGCCTCTGTTCCAGTTACCTTGTCTGCTGATCTGTTGGATTTCCTGGTGCCTGACTTCTGCTATGTTTGTGACTTCTCTACAGGATTATCCCTTTGGCACTGTGGCTTTGATTTTAACTTATTTCCTGGCATCTGACCCTGGCTGTTTTCCTGATATTCTCTAAGGACTGTTCTAGGTATTTCGTCCTCTGCATTCTTGGTACTGACCTTTGACCTAGGAATAGTAAAATTGAAATCAGTTGATGGTAGAATAATAGAAGGAGACAAGCAGATTGCAGACTGTCTCAATGATTACTTCTGTTCTGTTTTCACAAAAGATTGTGCCGATAGAATGTCTACATTAAGGGATGCTACGAAAAATAGAAACAAGCTGAACAGTAATCATTTTACAGAGGATGAGGTTTTGTTAGCATTATCAAAAACAAATGTTAAAAAGGCAGTGGGTCCTGATAATATTCATCCAAGGGTTTTAAAACAACTTTGATCAGTGCTAACTGTCCCATTAACTGATCTGTTTAATCAGTCACTATTAATAGGAGCTGTCCCAGATGATTGGAGAATAGCAAATGTAATACTTCTTCATAAAAAGGGCAGTAGACAGGAATCTGGTAACTACAGGCCAGTTAGTTTAACTTCAGTAGTAGGGAAATGAATGGAAAGTCTCTTAAAAGAAAGAATTATGACTTACATAAAGACAAACAATTTAGAGGACCAAAAGCAGCATGGTTTTACTACAGGGAGATCATGTCAGACTAATCTAATTGACTTAGTTGATTATGTAACAAAAGTATTAGACAATGATGGAGCAGTTGATGTAGCATATCTAGATTTCAGCAAAGCATTTGACACCAACCCACACAATAAACTAATTCACAAACTGTATCTCCTTGGTCTAGATTCAAAAATTGTGAACTGGGTGGAATGCTGGCTTAAGGACAGAAAACAAAGTGTCTTAGTAAATGGAGTTCATTCAGCAGAGGAGGCTGTTACTAGTGGTGTTCCTCAGGGGTCAGTTCTGGGGCCTGTTTTGTTTAACATATTTATCTGCGATATCAGCAAAGGGCTACAGGGGAAAGTATGTCTGTTTGCAGATGATACAAAAATTTGTAACAGAGTGGATGTTCCAGGGGGGGGGGGGGGGGGTGGTAGACAAAATGAGAAGTGATATACAACAATTGGAGGATTCGACAAACGACTGTGATCTAAAGTTTAACACAGCAAAGTGTAAAATAATGCATTTAGGGAAGAAAAATCCAAATGTTAATTACGTCTCAATGACACTTTACTGACTGTTACAGATGAGGAACAGGACTTGGGAATTATTATTTCAGATGATTTAAAACTTAGTAAACAATGTAGTAATGCAACGAGTAAGGCTAGCAGAATGCTTAGATGTATTGGTAGAGGTATTTGCAACAGAAATAGTAAGGTTCTTATGCCACTTTATAGATCATTAGTTAGGCCTCATCTTGAGTATTGTGTGCAGTTCTGGAGGCCATATCTTCAGAAGGATATTAACAAACTTGAATCTGTGCAAAGGAGGGCTACCAAAATGGTACATGGTCTAAAAAATAAAACTTACTAGGATAGGCTCAGTGACCTAAATATGTATAGCCTAGAGGAGAGAAGGGAAATAGGTGATATGATAGCAACTTTCAAGTACATTAAAGGGTTTAGTAAAACTGAGGCTGTGGGTATTTTACATAAAATGGAAAATTCAAGAACAAGGGGTCATGAGCTCAAGCTAAAGGGTAGTAGATTCAGGAGTAATTTGAGGAAGCACTTCTTTACAGAAAGAGTGATTGATTTATGGAATAAACTTCCTCAAGAGGTAGTAGCGACAAACACTGTGGGGGACTTTAAAAATGCATGGGACAAGCATAAGGCTATCCTACAAACTAGATAAGTTTATACCTCATCACAGACTTTCCTTTGCCTCCTTGCTTTATGTTGCAATCCTGCCTGCTTCTGCTTTCTGTGCTGCACAGCAAGTGTTAACCCAGACTGCTCTGCTATATTCTTGCTTGTGTACTGCTGGTATCCAGTTCCTGCACTCCTTGTGTCTGAGGGTGTGGACAACTTAATTTTGTTGATATTGTTAATCGAGGTGTTAGAGTGGGAGGTGATGTCACCAGATGGGGGCATGGCTTATAGCAGTTATAGTCTATGTCGCAGTTACTAAGTTAGATGTGTTGTACAAGCTGTATACTTCTGTGCTCTGCAATAAAATAGCATTGTACCTTCTATGCTGTGTCCTACATCTCATGACATGGTGTCAGAAGTATTTGCCTGCACTTCTGTTTCCTGAGTAATGACGATGTTTACCCCACACTTTTTATTTCTCTCAGCCTGCAGCTTGGCCCACATGGCATCAGCGGTTTCAACGCTTCAGGATTGCTTCCAAGCTGGATAAGGAGAGTGGTGAAGTACAAGTTAATACTCTTTTATACTCTATGGGGAAATATGTGGAGACAGTGTTCAATGTCTTTTCTTTCCAAAAAGGGGAAGAATTTTACTTTGAAATAGTTATGAACAAACTCAGTGCCCACTTTGTGCCTAAAAGAAATGTGATTCATGAGGTTTAACTGAAGCTACAGTTGGAGACTGAATTAACGTTAGATGGGGCTATTAGGACGGCCCGCCAAAGTGAACTGGTGAAAAAGCAAAGTGCTGATCTGAGGTCTGAGAGTATTGCGGATGATGTGCAGCAGTTCAGGAGAGCGAAAGGTGAAAGGCACATTGTGAGCGGTAGACCAAGGGCAACAGATAGGCCCAGAAGTGGATGAGCGCAGCAGGCTCGCAGCACGCGGTGTAACAGTACCCATGATCAGAATGTTGTATGCCCCGCTAAAGATAAAAGATGTAGAAAGTGTAACCGAATGGGTCATTTTGAAGTGGCGTGTGAAACTGAATACATTAAGGAGATGCAGGTAGATAGTGACCAGGAGAGTCAAGAAGTGTCCTTTGTAGCGTCTGTTGTTGAACAGTCTGGTTCAGACAAAGATTGGCGGATTACCCTTACTGTAATGAGAGCCAAGGTTGCCTTCAAGATTGACACGGGAGCAGATATCACTGTTATGTCCCTTGCAGCATTCATAAAACTGCCTCGACAGCCTCAGCTGGCGAAAGTTACAATGAAAGTTCATAGCCCTGGTGGCAGGAAAATTTCTTGCCAGCTGTGAGTACAAGCAGAGGAAATTCACCATGTGGGTACATGTAATTAGACGTCAGTGTGTTAATAACCTATTGAGCAGGAAAGCAGCCTGTGGTTTGGGCCTTGTTGCAGAGTGAATGAGATTTCGGAATACATGTTTGGTGAATTGGGCCTACTGAATTGCAACCCAGTCTGAATATCACTTAAAAGTGATGCAGTCCCATATAGCATTACCACTCTTCTCAAGTGGAGAAGGAACTTCTGCGTATGAAGAATATGGGAGTTATTGAAGAGGTTGTTGAAGCAACTGACTGGTGTGCCCCCATTGTGCCTATTGTAAAGAAAAACGGGAAGGTACGCATCTACGTAGATTTGAAAAGGCTGAATGAGGCGTGAAGAGAGAGAGAGATGTGCTGCTGATGCTTGAAGACATAGCACCAAAACTGGCTGGGGCGAAGTTCTTCTCTACACTGGATGCTTCCAGTGGCTTCTGGCAGATACCTCTAGATTCACAGTGCCGCTAACTGACTACCTTCATTACACTGGTAGGTCAGTTTTGCTTCTGCAGACTCCCCTTAGAGATATCCTCTGCTCCTGAAATCTTTTAAAGAGAGATGAGTTCCCTCCTAAGGGATCACAAGGGCACGGCAGTTTTACTGTATGGGTCAAAATTGGAAGAACATGATCAGCGATTGAACTGTGTGCTGCAGACCATTAGAGAGTCTGGGCTGAAATAAAATAAAGAGAAATGCCACTTTAGAAAATCTGAGTTATGTTACTTTGGGCATATCATCAATGAAGATGGCATCAAGCCAGACCCTGATAAAATCCTTGCTATTGAACAGATGAAAAGTCCTTCTGATGTACACAAACTGAGACAAATATTGGGCCTTGTGAATTATGTTGGCATGTTCCTTTCAGATTTATCCACAGTACTACACCCTATCACAGAGTTGTTGAAGAAAGATGTTGCCTGGGTCTGGGGTCCTTCAGAGGAAGAAGCTTTTGTACAGGTCAAGTCCTTGCTGGGGTCTGCCCCAGTGTTAGGGTTCTTCGACCCTTCTAAAAAGACTGTGGTTAGTGCTGATGAGAGCAGTTATGGGCTAGGGGCCGCCCTCCTGCAGTTGAATGAGAACAAACTACAGCCCATCGTCTACTGTTCCCATACACTGATGGCTACTGAGTCGAAATATGCCCAAATTGAAAAAGAGTGGCTGCAGTTTGGGCCTGTGAGCGCTTCCAGCATTACCTAGTGGGTTTAGAGAAATTAAGTCTAGAGACTGACCCTAAACCGCTAGTCCCTCTAATCAACTCCTATGATATTGACAAAACACTCCTAAAATGCCAGAAACTTCTGAGGCTGCTCAGGTTCAACGTTCAGGCAGTGCATGTCCCGGGGAAATAACTGGTAGTGGCAGATACACTTTCCATGCTCCCGCTGGCTGCTGCTAAAGAATCTTCAATGGAATCAGATGTGAAAGTGTATGTGGATTCAGTTCTGTCATCTAAATCCATTTCGTCAGGGAAGCTAGAGCAAATAAGAAAGGATACACGTTTAGATACAGACCTTCAAGAAGTTATTAAGTACATAGAAAAAGGTTGGCTCGAGAGCCGGGTAGCCTGGATGTCTTTTGGTTCTTACCAGTCAGAGAGGTTACAGCTCATGGAGTTGAATGGGTTGGTGCTGTTCCAGGACCGCATTGTCATTCCTGTTAGCATGTGGCAGGAGATGATAAGCAGGATTCATGATGGCCACTTGGGTATTACAAAGTGCAGAAAAAGAGCAGCTATGGCGGTATGGTGGCCTGGGATCAGTTCCGAAAATTGCAAGCCATGTGTCAAAATGTGCCTTTTCCGGGAACGCCAGCTTACTCAAAGAAGGGAGCCCTTTATTTCTACCCCGCTGCCTGCAGGCCCATGGCAGAAAATAGCCAGGTATTTGGAGATTGCACCTTTGAATGAGATCACCAGTCAAGCCGTTATTACTCGTCTCAAGAGCTTGTTTGCCCGTTGGGGCATACCAATGGAGTTAGGGAGTGATAACGGAATGCAGTTTGCTTCCATGGAGTTCAGTTGTTTCAGCAGTGAATATGATTTCGTCCATTCTACAACAAGTCCACAATACCTGTTGGCCAATGGAATGGCTGAAAGGGCAGTTCACCTATAGGATGACTCCCATGCAAACCACAGACTTTAGCCCAGCACAGTTTATGCTAGGACGACAGATCCACACTACACTACCTTCTGTGGGTGTTTTCCAGCCAGCCCGCTCTGTTCCTCAGGACAAGGTCCTTAGGAGGGATGAAGAGACAAAAAGGGCTACCGATTCTTCTACGACAGAAAACACTCTGTGAGGCCCTTGCAGGAGCTGAATATGGGCCAAAATGTCAGAGTTAAGCTGGATGATGAGAAGAAATGAAGACGCCTGCTACGGTAATAGGATGCTCTCTAGAACCATGGTCTTATGTAGTCCTTACAAAATAGAAGATATCTTTAGCCAGAACCTGAGAGTTTGGGACTAGATGCCTCAGAGCCACAGCCGATGGGATCCTCTGCAATAAAAGGGGTACCTTCCCCTCAGCAAGACCACAGCGGGGATACTTCTTTGCTTCCAGAATACTCTCAATCACCTTCTTCTGTATCAGAGAACAGTTCATGTAAAATGACGTCAAGTGGAAGTTTAGTGAGACTTCCAGCCAGCTACTGGGATTAGCACTGTAGTTAGAGCAGTGACCAGAAGAATGGGCAGAATAATCCCATGGTCCCTGTGGACTAGGGTAGTCAGGATTGTATTTCTTGTTGTTCATATCTATTCTCTTTAACTTGTTATTTGTTATACACTAAACAAAACTATTTTTTTTTTTTAAACAAGCTTTATTGATATAAATGTATATCCGTACATAAGCAACATTCTGAAGACAATAATGGTATAAATACATCTTCAGTAATAAGGTTTCAATAATGTTTGTTGCCATTTTGTCCATTAAGGAAGGCGGCCTCAAAATGCTTGTAGGGTTTTCTCTTTTTTGCAAAAAAATAAAGAGTAGATAAATAACAGTCAAACAATAATATAATAGAAGAGAGAGAAAAAAACAAAACAAAAAACAAAACATGGAACAATTAAACGTACTAAAAGTCAAAACATACTTAAATTTATAATAACTTTGTCATGCATCTGGAGTAAAGATAATGTAGTTTCTTAATTAATTACTTATATCTGTTACTTATATTTTGCACTCAGTGCTCCATTGGATTGGTATTCAGCCTGTTACCTATTGCGGATGTGGATCAGCTGTAATAGTGTTATTTGGCGTTGTGAGGGGGACTTCTTAGGAGTGTATATATGTTTCCCAGTAAAGAGTCATTGCACAATAAAAGTCTAGCCTGTTAGTTTTCTGATAATGATATTTCTCCAAAGTAAGAAGTGTTGATACGTTCTGTTTCCAGCTTTTCTTTGTTGGGATTACTTGTTGCTTCCACAATCTTGGAATCAACTGCTTAGCACTACTGAGCATAATGTATAATAGGGTGGATTTGTATTTACATTTAATCTTAGGAGATTTGTTAAACAGTAGAATTAAAGGATCATATGGGATCTTATGTGAAAGGACACTCTGTATCTCTTTGTGGATGTCCCTCCAATAATGTTGTAATATAGGACATTCCCACCAAATATGGTAAAGTGTGCCTATCTGTTTGCAGGCTCTCCAACACATAGGGTCGGATTGTTTAAAAATTTTGGCAAGTCTACTTGGGTGTTGATACCACTTTCCTAAGATTTTCATGTTTGTTTCTGTAATGCTCATTGAGGAAGGAGATTTGCCCATTTGCTGGAATATATTATTCCAGATCTCCGGCGGAACTTTATAACCCATCTCTAGTTCCCAAACTTTAGTATAGGAGGGGAGATCTTTGGAATGTAATTCTAATAAAATCTTGTACAATGAGGATAGCGTACCTTTCGTGGAAAGAGTGGTCCAGCATAGCAATTAAAATGGATTGAGATTCCTCACTAGCGGCTAGATTTAAAGTTCTGCGGCCAAAGGGGTGCGTTAGCTACGCATGCTTTTTTCCCCCGCACCTTTTAAATACCGCTGGTATTTAGAGTTCACAGAATGGCTGCGTTAGGCTCCAAAAAGGGAGCGTAGAGCATATTTACCGCCACTGCAACTCTAAATACCAGCGGTGCTTACGGACGGGGCCAGCTTCAAAAACGTGCTCGTGCACGATTCCCCCATAGGAAATAATGGGACAGTTTGAGCTGAAAAAAAACCTAACACCTGCAAAAAAGCAGCGTTCAGCTCCTAACGTAGCCCCATTGTTTCCTAATGGGGAAACACTTCCTAAGTCTGCACCTAACACCCTAACATGTACCCCGAGTCTAAACACCCCTAATCTAACACTTATTAACCCCTAATGTGCCGCCCCTGCTATCGCTGACCCCTGCATATTATTATTAACCCCTAATCTGCCGCTCTGTACACCGCCGCAAGCTACATTATACCTATGTACCCCTAATCTGCTGCCCCTAACACCGCCGACCCCTATATTATATTTATTAACCCCTAATCTGCCCCCCACAACGTCGCCGCCAGCTACCTTCAATAATTAACCCCTAATCTGCCGACCGCACTTCACCGCTATTATAATAAAGTTATTAACCCCTAATCCGCCTCACTCCCGCCTCAATAACCCTATAAGAAATAGTATTAACCCCTAATCTGCCCTCCCTAACATCGCCGACACCTAACTTCAATTATTAACCCCTAATCTGCCGACCGGATCTCGCCGCTACTCTAATAAATGGATTAACCCCTAAAGCTAAGTCTAACCCTAACACTAACACCCCCCTAAGTTAAATATAATTTAAATCAAACGAAATAAATTAACTCTTATTAAATAAATTATTCCTATTTAAAGCTAAATAATTACCTGTAAAATAAACTCTAATATAGCTACAATATAAATAATAATTATATTGCTGCTATTTTAGGATTAATATTTATTTTACAGGCAACTTTGTATTTATTTTAACCAGGTACAATAGCTATTAAATAGTTAAGAACTATTTAATAGCTAAAATAGTTAAAATAATTACTAAATTACCCGTAAAATAAATCCTAACCTAAGTTACAATTAAACCTAACACTACACTATCAATAAATAAATTAAATAAACTACCTACAATTATCTACAATTAAACCTAACGCTACACTATCAATAAATTAATTAAATACAATACCTACAAATAACTACAATTAAATAAACTAACTAAAGTACAAAAAATAAAAAAGAACTAAGTTACAAAAAATAAAAAAATATTTACAAACATTATAAAAATATTACAACAATTTTAAACTAATTACACCTACTCTAAGCCCCCTAATAAAATAACAAAGACCCCCAAAATAAAAAAATGCCCTACCCTATTCTAAATTTAAAAAAGTTCAAAGCTCTTTTACCTTACCAGCCCTGAAAAGGGCCATTTGCGGGGCATGCCCCAAATAATTCAGCTCTTTTGCCTGTAAAAAAAAACATACAATACCCCCCCAACATTACAACCCACCACCCACATACCCCTAATCTAACCCAAACCCCCCTTAAATAAACCTAACACTAAGCCCCTGAAGATCTTCCTACCTTATCTTCACCATGCCAGGTTCACCGATCCGTCCTCCGAAGTCTTGATCCAAGCCTCCGAAGTCTTCATCCAAGCCCAAGCGGGGGCTGGCGATCCATAATCCGGCTGAAGTCTTCTATCAAGTGGCGGCTGAAGAGGTCCAGAAGAGGCTCCAAAGTCTTCATCCTATCCGGGAAGAAGAGGAGATCCGGACCGGCAACCATCTTGATCCAAGCGACATCTTCTATCTTCATCCGATGACGAACGGCTCAATCTTGAAGACCTCCAGCGCGGATCTATCCTTTTCTTCCGACGTCCAACTGAAGAATGAAAGTTCCTTTAAGGGACGTCATCCAAGATGGCGTCCCTCGAATTCTGATTGGCTGATATGATTCTATCAGCCAATCGGAATTAAGGTAGGAAAATTCTGATTGGCTGATGGAATCAGCCAATCAGATTCAAGTTCAATCCGATTGGCTGATTGGATCAGCCAATCAGATTGAGCTCGCATTCTATTGGCTGTTCCGATCAGCCAATAGAATGCGAGCTCAATCTGATTGGCTGATCCAATCAGCCAATCGGATTGAACTTGAATCTGATTGGCTGATTCCATCAGCCAATCAGAATTTTCCTACCTTAATTCCGATTGGCTGATAGAATCCTATCAGCCAATCGGAATTCAAGGGACGCCATCTTGGATGACGTCCCTTAAAAGAACCTTCATTCTTCAGTTGGACGTCGGAAGAAGAGGATAGATCCGCACTGGAGGTCTTCAAGATGGAGCCGTTCGTCATCGGATGAAGATAGAAGATGCCGCTTGGATCAAGATGGTTGCCGGTCCGGATCTCCTCTTCTTCCCGGATAGGATGAAGACTTTGGAGCCTCTTCAGCCGTCGCTTGATAGAAGACTTCAGCCGGATTATGGATCGCCAGCCCCCGCTTGGGCTTGGATGAAGACTTCGGAGGCTTGGATCAAGACTTCGGAGGACGGATCGGTGAACCTGGCATGGTGAAGATAAGGTAGGAAGATCTTCAGGGGCTTAGTGTTAGGTTTATTTAAGGGGGGGTTTGGGTTAGATTAGGGGTATGTGGGTGGTGGGTTGTAATGTTGGGGGGGTATTGTATGTTTTTTTTTACAGGCAAAAGAGCTGAATTATTTGGGGCATGCCCCGCAAATGGCCCTTTTCAGGGCTGGTAAGGCAAAAGAGCTTTGAACTTTTTTAATTTAGAATAGGGTAGGGCATTTTTTTATTTTGGGGGTCTTTGTTATTTTATTAGGGGGCTTAGAGTAGGTGTAATTAGTTTAAAATTGTTGCAATATTTTTCTAATGTTTGTAAATATTTTTTTATTTTTTGTAACTTAGTTCTTTTTTATTTTTTGTACTTTAGTTAGTTTATTTAATTGTAGTTATTTGTAGGTATTGTATTTAATTAATTTATTGATAGTGTAGTGTTAGGTTTAATTGTAGATAATTGTAGGTAGTTTATTTAATTTATTTATTGATAGTGTAGTGTTAGGTTTAATTGTAACTTAGGTTAGGATTTATTTTACAGGTAATTTAGTAATTATTTTAACTATTTTAGCTATTAAATAGTTCTTAACTATTTAATAGCTATTGTACCTGGTTAAAATAAATACAAAGTTGCCTGTAAAATAAATATTAATCCTAAAATAGCAGCAATATAATTATTATTTATATTGTAGCTATATTAGGGTTTATTTTACAGGTAAGTATTTAGCTTTAAATAGGAATAATTTATTTAATAAGAGTTAAATTATTTCGTTAGATTTAAATTATATTTAACTTAGGGGGGTGTTAGTGTTAGGGTTAGACTTAGCTTTAGGGGTTAATCCATTTATTAGAGTAGCGGCGAGATCCGGTCGGCAGATTAGGGGTTAATAATTGAAGTTAGGTGTCGGCGATGTTAGGGAGGGCAGATTAGGGGTTAATACTATTTCTTATAGGGTTATTGAGGCGGGAGTGAGGCGGATTAGGGGTTAATAACTTTATTATAGTAGCGGTGAGGTGCGGTCGGCAGATTAGGGGTTAATAAGTGTAGGCAGGTGGAGGCGACGTTGAGGGGGGCAGATTAGGGGTTAATAAATATAATATAGGGGTCGGTGGTGTTAGGGGCAGCAGATTAGGGGTACATAAGTATAACGTAGCTTGCGGCGGCGTGCGGACGGCAGATTAGGGGTTAAAAAAATTAGAGTGGCGGCGATGTGGGGGGACCTCGGTTTAGGGGTACATAGGTAGTTTATGGGTGTTAGTGTACTTTAGAGCACAGTAGTTAAGAGCTTTATGAACCGGCGTTAGCCCAGAAAGCTCTTAACTCCTGTTTTTTTTCTGCGGCTGGAGTTTTGTCGTTAGATTTCTAACGCTCACTTCAGCCAAGACTCTAAATACCGGCGTTAGAAAGATAGGATACGCAAATGGCGTAGGGGGATCTGCGGTATGGAAAAGTCGCAGCTGCAAAGTGAGCGTTAGACCCTTTCCTGACTGACTCCAAATACCAGAGGGCGGTAAAAACCAGCGTTAGGAGCCTCTAACGCTGGTTTTGACGGCTACCGCCAAACTCTAAATCTAGGCCTAGGTTTGTTTTCTCTATTTTGCATGATAAAATGAGATAGTTGAAGGTATTCAAACCATCTTTGGAAGTAAGGAATACCCTTTTCTAATAGTGATGTTCTTGGTAAAATGGCCCCTTTCTCTAAAACAGTGTGGCATGGAAGGCCCGTTGTTATCTTATATAAACCCTCCGTCCAAATGTGCTGATATGGTGGAAATTCAATATTATGAAATAGGGGAGAGAGTGGCGAAGGGATTGTAGATATGCCATTCCGAGATCTAATATGAGAATCCCAGTTGGCCAGAGTATCTCCAATTAGTGTAGGGAGTGGTGTGGTGATATGTCTATGCTGACTATGCGTCCAACAAATTGCTCCTAGACTTTTCGTGTTAGCTAAATCATGCTCTAACTTTACCCATTCCTTAGTTTGCACGTTTTTGCTCCAATCGACAATCCTAGTTAGTTGTGCCGCTTGATGGTACAGTTCTAGGTTAGGGACTCCCAGCCCTCCCCTATCCCTGTTCCTATATAATGTGGGTTTGGCTATCCTAGGTTTTTTGTGCGCCCATATGAATTAATTGGCTAGTATTTGTGCCGTGCGCATGAAATGCGTGGGCAGTTGGATCGGCACTGTCGGAAATATATAAAGGAAACGAGGAAGTATGTTCATTTTGAAGGCCTGTATCCTGCCGAGCCAAGAAAGGTGTTTAGTTTGCCAGACTTTCAAGTCCTCCTGTACAGCTTTAAGTAGATTTTGATAATTCAGCTGAAATAAGTATTCCCTTGAATGTGCTATCTGTATTCCTAAGTATTCCTTGTGGATTTTAGGAATGACCAATCTAGCCTGTTGAAGGCTTTTTCAGCATCGACAGCCAGGAAAATTGAAGGGATATTGTGTGTCTGAGAATATTCTAATAAATTAAGTACTTTAATAGTATTGTCCCTTGCCTCTCTTAAGGGTACAAAACCCACTTGATTAGGGTGTATAAGATGTGGTAGGAATCTGTTGAGTCTAGATGCAATGACTTTTGCGTAAAGTTTAATGTCCACAATCAGTAATGAAATAGGACGGAAATTGGCAGGGATGTCTGCCGGTTTTCCAGGTTTCGGAATCACATAAATGTGGGCTTCCAACATTGCGGATGGGAAGGGACATTGTTGGTCTGTTTTATTAAAGAGTGTACTTAAATGTGGCAACAGAATGGGTGCTAATTTTTTGTAGTAAGAAACAGTGAACCCATCGGGACCAGGGCTCTTTGCAGTGGGCATTTGTTTAAGTGCTGTTAAAATTTCTATGGTCGTTATAGGGGCTTCCAGGTCTTCTGCTTGGGATTTGGTTAACTGGGGCAGGGGTGTTTCTAACAAGTAATTTGTAAGACTGGCCTCTGTCTGTGTTGAGGGAGCTTCCTTGTTGAGACTATAAAGCTGAGCATAGTATTCTAAAAACTGTGTGAGAATTTCTGGTGTGGTGTTTACCTTCTTATGTGAGGGTGTTTTAACTTCATGTACAAAGGTTTTTAACTTTTTCAGTTTTAGGGCACCAGCCAAATATTTCCCCGCTCTGTTGTTTTCAAAATAGAATTTTTGCTTAGTTTTTAATGCTAGAATATTGGCCTCCTTTAATAAATAGTCATGAACCGATTTCCTTGCTGCCGTCAGTTCACTAAGAACATGAGAGTCTAGGGGATTTTGTTTGTGTGAATATTCCAGTTTTGCTAATAACTCTGTTGATTGCTGGTAGTGTAGGCGTGCTTTCTTTTTTATGTGTGACTGTTGCTTAATGAATTCCCCTCTAATGAAGCATTTATGTGCTTCCCAGACCACAAATGAGTCTGTTTCAGGTATAGAGTTGAATTGAAAATATTCTAGAAGTAATTTTTCTGTCTTGTTGCTTAGATCTGGAGAGTTCAACAGTTGCTCATCTAACTTCCAAATAAAGGTGTTTTTTGGCGCAGATGGCCAATTGAGAAGTGTGAGAACAGCGGAATGGTCTGACCATACCGTATGCGATAGTTTAGATGATATAACATTAGTAAGGCCTTTTTGATTAGTTAGCTGGTAGTCAAGTCTGCTGTAGGTACGGTGTAGAGAAGAAAAGAAAGTGTAGTCTGTTTGGGTGGGATGTAGGAATCTCCATATGTCAAACAGTGTTTGATCTTGCATTAAGGTCCATAACTCTTTGACAGTACCTTTAGATATGTTGGGCTTAGGATTTGAGGTATCTAAGTTTGGCTGAATGGGTATATTGAAGTCTCCCCCAATATAGAGAGCCCCTTTAGTGTGGTCTAAAATTTGAGCAAAATACTTTTTGAAGAATGGGAGTTGTTTTGTGTTTGGGGCATAGATATTAACTAACGTTACCAGGGTGCCATACAACAGGCCAAACACACACAAGAACCTACCTTCTGTGTCTGTATGTGTCTGTATGTGAGTAAAGGATATGTGCCTACTTATAAGAATACTAACTCCATTCCGTTTGTGATCAAATGAGCTATGGAAATGCTGCGTGAAATGTGACCCTAAGTACTTGGGTTCTTTGGATTTTAAAAAGTGCGTCTCCTGAAGAAAAAGGATATCTCCCTTCTTTCTCCGGAGGTCCTGGAGAGCTATAGAGCGTTTCTGCGCTGAATTCAGGCCCCTAGCGTTCTGACTTATCAGTGTAATAACTTTATTATTGGATGTCATTGTGTCCCCGTGTATTTATGTCTTTACTCTTATACCTAGTCCAGTATTGATACATTTTTAAAGTGGACTGAATATGAGTGCAGTGTTCTGAGCATATTTTGCGAGCCATTCTTCAGATGCAATACAATAACAATAACAACATAATAAACAATAAACAAGATTTAAATAGATAACATTTTTATACCTAAAAGGTATGTATTTAGGTGCTCTTAGTGTCATTTGACGTTAAGAGAAAAGAAAAAAATGAGGAGGTAGTGACCAGCTCCTTTACATGCTTTCATGTCTGAGTATCGCCTAGCTGTCACATATACTTAGTTCCGTTCTACATTCTATTACTAACTCTGTTTACCAGAACCTCTGGCATTTTTTAATTATGTCTAAGCTACAGACATGCAACAACAGTGTTTAAATAATTCTGAAGCCTATTCTCTATCTAAATACAATGATCTGTAAAAGTACATTACCCATACATATTGCCATCTTGCCGCTCCTAGATGTCAGCCCTTGCCATTTATTGTAATTTTTTAATAATTTTCTTTTTTTTTCACCTTCTCCTTT
The DNA here is from genome assembly GCF_027579735.1 of Bombina bombina. Taxonomy (NCBI): domain Eukaryota; kingdom Metazoa; phylum Chordata; class Amphibia; order Anura; family Bombinatoridae; genus Bombina; species Bombina bombina. The sequence continues at coordinate 657,504,854 of NC_069501.1, read as the reverse complement.
CCCTTTCTCTTCATTCCCCTCTCATAAAAAGAGAAAAAAGAAATCTCAAAGAAACAATATGGCATTTCTTTTGCCTATTCAGTGTCTACAGTTAAAGGGTGATGTGTTTTAGCGGAGGACGGGCCTCTTGGTTTTGAGGACTCCCTCTGCCATCTTTTAGGGTCCATTTGAGCTGATTTCTTCTTGGGTGGTTCTTGAGACTCGTCCATGCTAAGAATTCGTGGAGCTTCTATTTCCAATGCCGAGCAGAAGTCGCCAATCTCTTCCAAGGTTTTACAAGACAACTTCCTATTGCCATGCAATACATAAAGATGAAAGGGGAATCCCCATCTATTAAGAATCTTTTTCTGACATAGGAGAGATGTAAGAGGTGCTAACTCCCTTCTTCTCTGCAGCGTGCGTTGTGAAAGATCTTGAAAGAATTGGAGCACTACACCTCTGAATTATACAGGCTGGTGTTTGCGGGAAAGGTTTAATATTTCCTCTTTCTCCATAAATTCCTTAAACTTCATAATGATGTCCCTTGGGGGCGCTGTGTCTGGGGGTTTTGACCTGAGCGCCCTATGTGCTCTGACCCAGGAAATGTCTGTAGTTGGTGCAGTGTTCCTTAAGTGCGCAAAGAGAGCTGGAAGGTATGTTAGTAGGTCCTTAGGGAGTACAGATTCCGGTATGCCCCTTATTCTAAGGTTCTTTCGACGGCTCCTATTCTCAAGGTCTTCTATCTTATCATACAGTTCAGCCACTAGAGTCGTATGATGTGTGACAGAGTCTTGTACAGTATTAATCTCATCCTGCAAATGATCTGTAAATTCCTCTAATGCTTCCACTCTATTGCCTACTGTGTGTAGGTCTTGCTTGATTTCGGCTATTTCTTCCCTTATGCAGGAGCGTATAATATTTGCAATATCCTGTTTGGACACCAGTGTAGAAAGAAGTGTATTTGGCACCAGGGTGCTCTCTTCTGGATCGCCTAGGTTTTCTGTTATTGTGTTCTCTCTGCTTATCTTTGGCGAAGTGGCAGCTTCTTCAGCCATTCTAAGCTTTGATCCCATAGGTGAAAAGAACTGTCTCACTGGATTACTTTTTTGGCCAGTTGTTTTAGGTGGTTTGGTAGATTTTTGCAGTCTTTTGGTACTCATAGTACCCCTTTTCTTCCCCTTTAATAATGTTCTCCGGGTGTTTCACCAGAACACAATCAGTATTTATAGTTTATTAACTTATCCTCTAAATCCTGGTGCTTTGGTGGCTGCAGCTTTTTGTACCACCGTGTTCAGTGCTTATTGGGTAAAAATGTTAAGCAAATAATGCCTCTGTCATAGGTCCAAGGGCCTCAGAAAGTCACAAATGCTCAATCTCTATCACACACTACAAGAGATTTTGCTGCGCTTAGCTGTAGTCGATACTCCTAGGCTCTGATCTCCTATAAAGGCCGCACTACGCAGCATTAGATTTCCTTTGTTATAAGCCTCTAATTTAACAATCCTGATTTCTGGGCCCGCAAGAATTTATTTTTGTTTAAGACGTTATCCCCCGCCTTGCTTGGTTTGCAGTACCAACCTTTTTTAGGCTCTAAAATATATCGGCTTAATTGGGTTTGCAGCGCATCTCCTTATTGACCAACTAATAGCCCGGCTATATGTATTGTTTATTATTTATGCACTGTGTAGCCCGTTGCTCTTTCAGGGCTTTCTCTGGAGCTTTCTGGTAAATAGTGGCAAAAGTTATATTACTTTCTCCGCAGTCATATATCATGAGTGTCTATCTCTCCTATGTACCTTGCGGTTCATTGTTTTCTAGCATGCGTCATAGACTGTGAGGGTACTGGTGTCGCTACTCTGTCCAGAGTCCAAGAATCTTTCTGTGACAAAATTTCAAATACCGCTCAGCTTTGCCATGATGAGGTTCTGTTTTGATGTTATCTTAGGACATATTATAACTGATTTAGGCTGATTGTTTGGAGCCGGTCGTAAAAAGAGAAAAAAGAAATCTCAAAGAAACTATATGGCATTTCTTTTGCCTATTCAGTGTCTACAGTTAAAGGGTGATGTGTTTTAGCGGAGGACGGGCCTCTTGGTTTTGAGGACACCCTCTGCCATCTTTTAGGGTCCATTTGAGCTGATTTCTTCTTGGGTGGTTCTTGAGACTCGTCCATGCTAAGAATTCGTGGAGCTTCTATTTCCAATGCCGAGCAGAAGTCGCCAATCTCTTCCAAGGTTTTACAAGACAACTTCCTATTGCCATGCAATACATAAAGATGAAAGGGGAATCCCAATCTATAAAGAAACTTTTTCTGACATAGGAGAGATGTAAGAGGTGCTAACTCCCTTCTTCTCTGCAGCGTGTGTTGCGAAAGATCTTGAAAGAATTGGAGCACTACACCTCTGAATTTTACAGGCTGGTGTTTGCGGGAAAGGTTTAATATTTCCTCTTTCTCCATAAATTCCTTAAACTTCATAATGATGTCCCTTGGGGGCGCTGTGTCTGAGGGTTTTGGGAATGTCTGTAGTTGACGCAGTGTTCCTTGAGTGCGCAAAGAGAGCTGGAAGGTATGTTGGTAGGTCCTTAGGGAGTACAGATTCCGGTATGCCCCTTATTCTAAGGTTCTTTCGACGGCTCCTATTCTCTAGGTCTTCTATCTTATCATACAGTTCAGCCACTAGAGTCGTATGATGTGTGACAGAGTCTTGTACAGTATTAATCTCATCCTGCAAATGATCTGTAAATTCATCTAATGCTTCCACTCTATTGCCTACTGTGTGTAGGTCTTGCTTGATTTCGGCTATTTCTTCCCTTATGCAGGAGCGTATAATATTTGCGATATCCTGTTTGGACGCCAGTGTAGAAAGAAATGTATTTGGCACCAGGGTGCTCTCTTCTGGATCGCCTAGGTTTTCTGTTATTGTGTTCTCTCTGCTTATCTTTGGCGAAGTGCCAGCTTCTTCAGCCATTCTAAGCTTTGATCCCATAGGTGAAAAGAACTGTCCCACTGGATTACTTTTTTGGCCAGTTGTTTTAGGTGGTTTGGTAGATTTTTGCAGTCTTTTGGTACTCATAGTACCCCTTTTCTTCCCCTTTAATAATGTTCTCCGGGTGTTTCACCAGAACACAATCAGTATTTATAGTTTATTAACTTATCCTCTAAATCCTGGCGCTTTGGTGGCTGCAGATTTTTGTATCACCGTGTTCAGTGCTTATTGGGTAAAAATGTTAAGCAAATAATGCCTCTGTCATAGGTCCAAGGGCCTCAGAAAGTCACAAATGCTCAATCTCTATCACACACTACAAGAGATTTTGCTGAGCTTAGCTGTAGTCGATACTCCTAGGCTCTGATCTCCTATAAAGGCCACACTACGCAGCATTAGTTTTCCTTTGTTATAAGCCTCTAATTTAACAATCCTGATTTCTGGGCCCGCAAGAATATATTTTTGTTTAAGAGGTTATCCCCCGCCTTGCTTGGTTTACAGTACCAACCTTTTTTAGGCTCTAAAATATATCGGCTTAATTGGGTTTGCAGCGCATCTCCTTATTAACCAACTAATAGCCCGGCTATATGTATTGTTTATTATTTATGCACTGTGCAGCCCGTTGCTCTTTCAGGGCTTTCTCTGGAGCTTTCTGGTAAATAGTGGCAAAAGTTATATTACCTTCTCCACAGTCATATATCACAAGTGTCTATCTCTCCTATGTACCTTGCGGTTCAGTGTTTTCCAGCGTGCGTCATAGACTGTGAGGGTACTGGTGTTCGAGCGTGTCGCTACTCTGTCCAGAGTCCAAGAATCTTTCTGTGACAAAATTTCAAATACCGCTCAACAGAGGTTCTGTTTTGATGTTATCTTAGGACAGATTATAACTGATTTAGGCTGATTGTTTGGAGTCGGTCGTCAGAGCTCCAGTGTTATGCAGCCATCTTGGCCTCAGCCAGCTCCGCCTCTCTCAACAAAACTATTTTTTATGCTTCTTGTATACCTTGTTGTTTGTTGTACTCTAAAGAAAAAATGTACGCTTTGTCCTTTAAAAAAGGGGACGATGTGATGAGCGTGGGAGGTGACATCACCGGATGGGGGCGTGGTTTATAGCAGTTATAGTCTATGTTGCAGTTACTAAGTTAGATGTGTTGTACAAGCTGTATACTTCTATGCTCTGCAATAAAATAGTGTTGTACCTTATATGCTGTGCCCTGCATCTCATGACACAAGGGATTAGCACTGAATGAACAGGGTTCTCTCTGGGCTAACATACACTATTAGAAAACTATAATTGGCTAATAAGATGTAATATAAAGTATAGAAAGGAAATTAATCTTAGATGCCCCAACAGGTTGGGTTCTGCAAATAGGGACATTAAACATCACCCCAGTACAATAGATCTTGTATTTAGAAAGTATTTAATCCTAATATGTTATCATTTTTGGAAAACTCCTGCACCTTTTTTTGGAAAGTTCCATATGCCTTATTGAACCTTTGACACCTTTTCTACAAGTTTTTAACTCATACTCTGTACTAATAAAACAATCAAATTCACATATTGAACTAAATCAATTAGATTATTCTTGTTAATTACAACTATGGGCTATATTTTAATAGAAGAACAAAACAAATGTTGTTTATTCATGTTTTTTATTTTTTATATTTTTATAAACAATTCAAATACAGGTAGATTATGAGTTATGCGCACTATAGGGAATTTAACGAATGCAACAAAAGTTGCGTTATTTCACCCTCTATAGCACAGCCATTACAAATTTTGAAACAGTCGGCTTGTGCGTGCGATATGGTTCTGTTGAGCTCCATACCGCACTGTGACGAACCAAGGTTATCCAACCCTGCGCCAGTCACTTATTTGGCACAGAAAGGGTTTTCAGCCCCCTTTTCTGTCACCTTTGGCTCAAATACTGCCACCACTTAAAATTTATTAAAAGGAAAATCCTAAGGAAAAACCCAGACTTTACACATTAACTCTAGAAATACAATTTAGCAGAAAATAACCTAAATTATACAGTTCTAATATTCCAGTCTCTTTCAGTAACGTGGTTCAATTATTAGACAAAGGCCAAACTTAATAAAGGAATTATTTATTATGCCAAATATATTATGCACAATGCATTATTAATAAAAAGTTGTTACAAATAAAATTACACACGCAAACAGTGTTTTAAAATAAAAAGGAGAAAAACAGAATTGAATACTTTCCTAGTCTTCAAGATCTGCGCCAGGGGAATGGCAGAAGAAGATGGCTCCTTACTCTGTACAGCAGCTCCCCTTGTAAGAATGACAATCTTATTGTTAAAAAATAAGATTCTTAAACCTACTTTTCAGAGATCAGGTTGCTTAACCACACCCTCCTGGGCGGGCTAAGAAACCCCCTTGTCTTTATGACCTTCAATAGACTAATTTCTTGCCTGAAATTATACAATCCAGTATAATTTCTGCTAGGTAAGAAATTTCTATATTTACATATTTAGAACCTTTTAGTTTTATTGGGAGAATCGGTTTGATATCAAATATGCCATAGGTTGTCATATTTACCTTCCTTTAGGTTATAACAGTTTTAACCCACATATGTACATAATATACCAATGTCCTGTCAGTGACCTGGTCAGTTTTTGTAATGAAGGGCCTGTTTTGCATCAGGCATTCTATTGACAGCTTAAGCCATAAACTTTATCCTGTGTATCTCTGTGACTAAGAGCTTCAGTGACTTTATGACCCAATGCATACACACTAACATTTGGTGGCTATTTAGGGGGTTCTGGCACTTCAAAGAAAATACAAACACAATTCTTCTTGAAAACAAATAACTGTTTTGAGTGCAAGCTACACAAAGTTAACTCATTAGCAGCTGAATCCTGAGATATTTGTGACACGCACAAAATATAAGCGCTGTTTTAACGTGCTCGTGCATGCTTTCCCCATAGAAATCAATGGGGAGAGCGGGTTAGATCGCGGAATGAAAAGCTTCGTAACGCAGCCCCATTGATGTCTATAGGGGAAAAAAAAGTAACGTTTAAACCTAACACCCTAACATAAACCCCACGTCTAAACACCCCTAATCTGCTGCCCCCTACATCGCGACATCTACATAATGTTATTAACCCCTAATCTGCTGATCTGTGCCACCACCTAAATAAATCTATTAACCCCTGATCTAACGCTCCCGATATCGCCACCACTATACTAAAGTTATTAAACTTAGTATACCCCTATTCCCTCGCAACCCCAACATCGCCAACACTATAATAAATCTATTAACCCCTATTCTGCCGCTCCCTGACATCGCCGCCACTAAATAAAGCTATTAACCCCTAAACCTCTAGCCTCCCACATCACTACTACTAAATAAACCTATTAACCCCTAAACCGCCAGCCCCCCACATCGCAACAACCTAAATTAAACTATTAACCCCTAAACCTAACCCTAACCGTAACCCTAACCCTAAACCTAACATCCCCTAACTTTAACATAATTAAAATAGAGCTAAATTAAAGTTACAATTATTAACTAAATAATACCTATTTAAAACTAAATACAAACTTACCTGTGAAATAAAACCTAAGCTAGCTACAATATAAGTAATAGTTATATTGTAGCTAGCTTAGGTTTTATTTTTATTTCACAAGTAAGTTTGTATTTATTTTAGCTAGGTAGACTAGTTAGTAAATAGTTATTAACTATTTACTAACTACCTAGTTAAAATAAATACAAACTTACCTGTGAAATAAAACCTAAGCTGCCTTAGATTAAAACCTAAAAGAGAGAGGATATAAGAAACCCTCAAGATTGGGGTGTGTTAGCACTCATTCCTACTATATAGTAAAGATATTAAAAAATTGAATTTTTATTTCGTCAAAGTTAAAAAACATATATATTATATGGTAGTATATGTATATCAGGGTGGCCTTATATATAAAGATAATACCTATTAAACTTACAAACTAAAGTCACCTTGTCCCCCTGTTTCCTGGCCGATAACTGCTTCCTCGGCTTCAGGTGACAGGGACAAGAGACCATAAACTAAAGAAGTTAAAACCAAAGAAAGTGCACCGAGGTGCTTACTATTTACACAAACGCGTTTCGGCTGTTAATAGCAGCCTTTTTCAATGTGGCAAAGACATACATTAAAACCTAACATTACAAAAAATAAAAAAAATACCATTACAAAAAATAAAAAAACCTACCATCCAAAATAATAAAAATTATTCCTATTCTAATACCCTTTTAAAAAAATAAAAAACCCACCCCCAAAATAAAAAACCTTAATCTATAATAAACTACCAAGGGCCCTTAAAAGGGCTTTTTGTAGGGCATTGCCCTAAAGATAACAGCTCTTTTCCTACAAAATAAAATCAAACACCCCCTAACAGTATACAAACCCCACCCCCAAACCCACAAAATAAAAATGTGCCCAACCCCTAATCTAAAAATAAAAACCCACCCAAAACAAAAAAAAAACATTACACAAAATAACAAACAAATTATCCAAAATAATAAAAAATATTCCTATTCTAATACTCATTTTAAAAAAAACACCCCAAAATAAAAGAAACCTAATCTAGAATAAATTACCAATAGCCCTTAAAAGAGCCTTTTGTAGGGCACTGCCCTAAATATATCTTCTCTTTTTCTTAAAAAAAAATACAAAGACTCACTAACATTACAAACCCCCCCAAACCCCCCCAAAAAAAACTATGTCAAAAAACTAATCTACCCATTGCTCTGAAAATGACATTTGTATGGGCATTGCCCTAAAAAGGGCATTCAGCTCTTTTGCTGCCCTTAAAAGGGCATTCATCTCTTTTAAGAGTGCCCACCCTAATTAAAAAAAAAAAAAAAACCCAAAAAAACCCCAACACTAACCCCTCTTTAGGTACTCACAATAGGATTTAAGCAGCTCTCATTCTATTGGCTGATTTGAATCAGCCAATAGAATGAGAGCTGCTTAAATCCTATTGGATGATTTGAACAGCCAATAGGATTTTAGAAGCCCTAATTAATATTGGCTGATTAAAATTTTTCAGCCAATAGGAATGAAATGGTACCCCCGGTATAAAAGGGGTAGCTTGCATTTCAATCCTCAGTGTGCGGCGGATGATTGCATGAAGAGGACCTCCATGTTGGATCGATGGACCTCCGCCTTTGACCTCCGCCTTGGACCTCAGCCTTAGACCTTCGCCTGGACCTCCACCTCCGCGCATCACCGCTCCACCTCCGCAGAGTTGAAGAAGATGCCGGTCCCGTGATGGATGATGATGGAGCCACCTGAATGTCCGGACTTCAGGAACTGTAAGTGGATCTTCGGGGGTTAGTGTTAGGATTTTTTAAAACTTTTTTTTTTAGTTTAGGGTTTGGGCTTTTCCTAAAAGAGCTACATGGCCTTTTCAGGGCAATGCAAAAGAGCTAAATGCCCTTTAAAGGGCAATGCCCATACAAATACCCTTTTTAGGGCGATGGGTAGCTTATATTTTTCTTAGAGTTAGGTTTTTTTTATTTTGGGGGGTTGG